>NC_036855.1:59894970-59939720 GCF_002910315.2 Salvelinus sp. IW2-2015
TCTGCCCTAAATGATCCTCTTGACCCTCTCTAAAGGGCAGCGTTTGTCTAAAATCCTGACAGAGGATTCAGGGGTGTACACTAACCCTGGACACCCCAGCACATCTAAAGGCTGAATCGCCTAGGCCCTGGGCCCAGCCATTCTCCCCCACTGCCCTCTGAACAGCATTCCAACATCGCCCGCCAGGTCTGGACAGACAGAAGCTGGACCAACCACACGCCAGCATCCTGCTGCCCACCCTCCCTCGCTCCCATCTTCCCCTCTCTTCCAGCCAAACTACCATTAATTAGAAGTCCCAACTGCTTGTTCGCTTCAAAATCTGTGACGCATCTTCACATCCTCATTTTTAAACCACAACCCTTCTTTCCCTCCTCTCTCTCCATAGTGGCCAATGCATCGTAAAGACGCAAAAATGGACATGGATTTATTAGCTCAGGGGGCTCAATGCCCTGTTCTGCATGCACATCACGAGTGAGTCGACCGATACGGAACGAGAGAGAGACGACAGGAGAGAGCACGGAGGAGAGAGAAGAGAGAAGAGAGATAAGGCAGGAGAGAGTAACGGAAAGACAGAGGACGGAGGAAGAGAGAAGGCAGAAGAGAGACGATAAGAAAAGCGAGACGGAGAGATTGAGAGGAGCAGAATGAGAGACGAGAGAGAGAGAGAAGAGGAGAGAGAGACAGAGAGAGAGAGAGAGAGAGAGAGAGAGACGAGAGAGAGAGAGGAGAGAGGAGAGAGAGATGAGAGACAGTTAGAGAGAGAGAGAGAGAGAGAGAAGGACGGTGAGAGAGAGAGAGAGAGAGACGAGAGAGAAGAGAGAGAAGAGAGAGAGAGAGTGAGGAGAGATGAGAGAGAGAGAGTGTGTCACGCCCTGACCCTAGTTGTCTATGTTTTCTGTTTTATTTCTGGTCAGGTCAGGGCCGTGACAAGAGTGGTGGGTATGCGTGTTCTTGGTCTTGTCTAGGTTTTTGGTAGATCTAAGGGTTTTTTTGTAAGCTCTAGGTATATTGTAGGGGTCATATATGGTGACGCTGGAATTGAGTTACCAATCGCGCAGGCAGCTTGAGGCGTTGGGTGTCTCTGATTGGGAATACTATTTTAGGTTGCCATTTTCCCTTTGGTTGTGCGGTGCGGTTTCTTGTCCTATGTGTAGTTGCCTGCTTTCAGCACTCATTTGTTAATAGCTTTCATGTTCGTCTTTTGTTGTTTTGTATAGTGGGCCGGTTGGGCATTCTTATAATTTTAAAGAGAATGTAACGCATACCACGGCTGCGCCTTGGTCCTCCTCCTTACGCCT
Source organism: Salvelinus sp. IW2-2015 (assembly GCF_002910315.2). NCBI lineage: Eukaryota > Metazoa > Chordata > Actinopteri > Salmoniformes > Salmonidae > Salvelinus > Salvelinus sp. IW2-2015. The sequence continues at coordinate 59,896,269 of NC_036855.1, forward strand.
AAGGGGCGCCCAAATTGAGTGACGACGTGACAGTAAGAAGGGGGCTCGCACCACCAAAAGGACCAAAGCAGCGTGCTGAATGAAGGAGCAGACATCATGGGACCCGGTGCAGAAAAGATGATGTGAGAGGACATCCGTGGACCTGGGATGTGAGTAATGGGCAGGGGACAAAGACCCTGCCCATGGAGAGCACGGTAGAAAACAGCGCAGGACGGAAAAATGGCGAGAGATAGTGACGGGTGACGACGGCTAGCACGGAAGCGCCAGAGACGCGCAGCCCCTAATAAAAAAAAATTGGGGGGGGACACAGGAAGAATTGGCTGAGTTTCAGGTTTGGAGACCTGAGCCCAACTCCTCGGTGCTTACTTGTGGGGGAGTAGTTGTGGATGACTGGTCAGGCACCGTGTTATGCAGTGATTGCGCACGGCTGTCTTCCAGTTCGCATTCTATAGCCCGGTGTGCCCTCTCATTCCAAGCTACCTCGCCAGTTGCCGGGAGCCTAGAATTGGGCCCTCCAGACCAGGACGGATGGTGCCCGGCCATCAGCGCTCCTGCGTCTCCAGCTATACCTCCTATGGACCAGGAATTCCTGCCGCCGGCTCTGCGTACCTGTGATCTGAGCGTGCGTCTGGCAAATAGGCCAGTGCTCCTGTTTAGCGACTCCGCACTCTAGTCCGGGCTTCAAGTGTAGCATCCCAGCCAGACGGCATTGTTGCCCCAGCTCTACGCTTGCAGCCATCCCTCCAGTGCGCCCTCCCACCAGCTCAGTAGCGTCGCTGGTGCCCTCCTCTCCGCACTAGCCCTGAGGTGCGTGTCGATAGATACCCAGAACGTCAGACAAATGCAGCCAGGAACCTCAGCCACCATGGAAGTAATCGATTGACTTTGAGGATCCAGAGAACAAGAGACAAGGAGCTGCACAGAAAAAAGAAACAGGGAGAAATTAAATGAAGAAAAGGCTGATAAAACAATGACATGAAGAGGAAACAGATAAAGTGGTATGGGGGAGGAATAAGATGAAAGAGAGAGAAATAAAAGAAGGGATGTCATTAGAAGTCCTCCTGTCACGTTTGTYGATGGAAGGATTGGACCAAGGCGCAGCGTGCGTAGAGTTCCACATATTTTAATAAATCGAAACTCACCAAACAAAAAACAAACAAGCACAAACGAAACGTGACGTTCTGGGCTGCTCACTGGCAGCTACACAAAAACAAGATCCCACAAACTAAAGGTGGGAAAGGCTGCCTAACTATGATCCCCAATCAGAGACAACGATAGACAGCTGCCTCTGATTGGGAACCATACCCGGCCAACAAAGAAATAGAAAAACTAGAATGCCCACCCTAATCTCACCCTGACCTAAACAAATAGAGAAATAAAAAAGCTCTCTAAGGTCAGGGCGTGACACCTCCTTTCATTCCCACACAAAAGCAGTTACCGTTTCTTTCAATTGCTCACATGCATTGGTCAAAACTGAAGTCACATTGTCAAAACTCATCACACAGTCAGCGAAACAGAAGTGTATGTGGACCAAACTGTGAATAATTTTTCATTGCTTTCACACAAAATGCATCCAATGACCACGTTCTCCAAAATCCATGAACTCTTTTCTCATTCATACTCCACCACCTGCAAACTATATATTTGCAGCACATGATTTCAAATGCTAACACACTGTGTCCAAAACTGTTAAAAACACATTCAAAACAGAATGATGCCAAATGTAGTGCATTTCTGCAGTAACCAGATTGAAACATGTAGAAAATCTGGGCAGAATATTATCAGATGTGCAGGAAATTGCCATTGTCGACATTATAATTGGCAACAACGCAATAAAACTGCGGGAAATTCAGGACAGAGTGCAGGCAGACAAGATCACTTTAGGGAATGTGAATACGGTCAGCACAACGACAATGGCCAGAGTCATAGAGAAACATTAAATAAGGATGAAGCAGTTGTACCCTTTGAGAGAAACGGTGAACGTGTGAAAGAACTCTGGTATCAATATGTCCAGGTAAAATGTCTGTTCAATAACCAAACAGGGTACATACACAGCTATGCATAATGTAAAGTACTGTAAAACTGTGGATTTACTGTATTTTAGAGAGTAATGGAGATGGAAGCCAGGCAAACTGCACATGCATTCATCTTTGTGGATGAAGCTTGATTCAACCTGGCAAAAACACGCCGCAGTGGAAGAAATGTGAATGGACAGAGAGCAACTGTGGATGTCCCAGGCCAGAGAGGAGCTAACGTCACAATGTGTGCAGCACTGTCCAATGACGATTTGCTGTTACACAAACCACTCATTGGCCCCTACAATACAGAGAGGCTCTTTTCTTTTCTGGATGACCTGCATAATCGACTTGATGTTGATGAGAATTTGTGGCCAAATGCAGGAGAGAGGGAGAACTAGAACTCTCACAGTACTATACAGTATGAGTGATTATACTACACATGTTGTTGATTTTTTGTTGTAATTATTATTGCGGCGCTGGAATTTTTCTTTCAACTTTTTATTTTTCACAATTAAATTGCTATATGCAAAGATATAGAAAAAAATAAAGGCTATTGAAGCAAATTGCTGCATTTCTGATTCATTCTTGTTACATACTTTAGTGTACTTTAGTACAGTCAATAAAGTGAAAATGCGTTATTCTTATTCTATAATGAAATACTGATTTATGTGAAACATCATTCAAACTTCAAAGAGTAAAGTGAATCATTTATGTAATTCTCCCTGTTGTTAGTGTTTTTTAAGTCAGTGTGTTATGAGTGACAATGTATGCTTTCTGAGTGAATTGTTGCCAGTGTTATGGTCGAACGAGCTTATTTTGTGACATGTATGAAGTGTTTTGGTTGTTTGAGTGAGTTTTGGAGGTGAGATTAACTGTTTGGCCAAGATGCATGTTGGTAATGCAGACTGTGTGAAGAGTTTTGAAAAAGTTTCTTCAGTATTGACCGATGCTTGTTAGCAACTGAAAAAAACTGTAATGTGAGGCTGAACATACAGATATATTACASCAGCATATTCTCATTATTATTAACACTAATAAGGCGAGATCACATTGTGAAGAACAGCCCCACCGCTGCTACCGCTGCTATCGCTGCTACCGCTGCTAATGCTAATAGTCACAGGACTCATAATGGTAATGTCATGAGCTTTTTTTTTCATCATGGCAGCGGTTCTATTGTCATCTTCTCATTCATCTGACAGGAGTCATATTCGCACAAATCCAACACTGGCTAATTTAACACTGATAATATGAAATAATGCATTCTTTACATTTATTAAATTCACATGTGAAATATACATATGACCATCAGCAATCTCATCGATGCTCTCCCCTTTCCTTCCCCTGCTCCGTCCTCCAAATCTGCACCATTAGATCAGAGTGGGTGTCAGGGAAATTGGCCTGTATGTATTTGTTAGAGATGCAAAACTGTTTAAATCTTTAATAAACAACACAGGATGAAATATCAGACATCAGCTGCTGGGCGTGAGGGACAGGGCATTTGTATTGTGTCTCTCAAGGCCTGGGAGACTGTGTGTGTGTGTGTGTGTGTGTGTGTGTGTGTGTGTGTGTGTGTGTGTGTGTGTGTGTGTGTGTGTGTGTGTGTGTGTGTGTGTGTGTGTGTGTGTGTGTGTGTGTGTGTGTGTGTGTGGTGTTGGTGCTGTGTGTGTTGTGCGTGTGTGTTGGGGGGCGTGCGTGCGTGGCGTGGCGGTGCGTGCAGTGGTGCGTGCGTGCGTTGCGTGCGTGCGTGTGGTGTGTGCGTGTGTGTATTTGTGTGAGTTGTTTTCCTATAAGGTTGCAAATTGTTTCATGATGATATTATTCTTATTTGAAATATTTCTCTCCTGCTGCATCCTCGGAGCCGTGGCACCGGGGGCCATTTTAATTCCCAACCCCCCTGGCAGCAATCCCTCAAACATTTCACAGACAAATTTCATTCCTCTTAATGTGTTATTAATGCCACTTGGCTTTATTTCTTAATACGTTATGTTTCTATAGGAGCTGTTGCCAGACAATGGCAGATCACTTAGTGGGGAAAATGAATACAGAGGGACCCGCTCACAAATGAGGCTATTCTCTCTTTTCTTATAGTTATTATGAAAGCATCATTACTGTGTATCTATGTGCATGTGACTGGCTTAATATGGTGCTTGTCTCCTCTGTGGGGGAATATTGGAACACTKAGAATAAAAATGACTGCAACCATTATATCTACTTATCATAATAGCTTGGTACAGTATACCTTGCATATCTCCTGGTAGAAATAGGTAATGTTCACATTATCCATGCGTTTAAAGCTAAGAGGGGTGGCAGGGGACAAATGGCTGGTCCTCTGTCATGTTTTCTCTAATCCGCTAAAGAGGAGATGGACGTCCCTTTGCTTTCCACTGGTTTTAGCAGCAATCAGCACAGTGCCTCATGACTGTACAGGTCAAGTGAGAGATGCTTTCATACTAGAGGTTCTCGCTACTGATTCTCTGGCCCTGCTGGTGACAAGTACGACAGACAAACATGCACACAGCAATGCACACACATCACCATCACACCCACTCACACACACACACACAACATCACTTGTTCTTCTATCGTTGTGGGACCTGACATTTATTGCCATTCAATCCTAATTTATCCCCTAACCCTAATTGTAATTAACTCGCTAAACCACTAAACCTACACCCCTAACCCTAATATGTGAAACCCTAACCTAACCTAACCCCAACCCTAACCTACCCTTAACCCTATTGTACCCTAATACGCTAACCCCTAACCCTAATTGTAACCCTAAACCCTAAGCTAACCAACCTAACCCCTAAATTGTAAAACCCTAACCCTAACCTAACCCCCTAACCCTAATTGTAACCCTAACCCTAAACCTAACCCAACCCTAACCCTAAAACCTAACCCTAAACCCTAATTGTAACCCTAACCCTAAGCCTAACCCCTAACCCTAATGTACCCTAACCCTAAACTAACCCCTAACCCTAATTGTAACCCTAACCCTAAACCTAACCCCTAACCCTAATTGTTAACCCTAACCCTAAAACTAACCCCTAACCTAATGTAACCCTAACCCTAAGCCAAATCCCTAACCCTAATTGTAACCCTAACACCTAACCTAACCCCTAACCCAATTGTAACCCTAACCCTAAACCTAACCCCTAACCTAAATTGTAACCCTAAACCCTAAGCCTAACCCCTAACCCTAATTGTAACCCTAATCCCTAAACCTAACCCAACCCTAATTGTAACCCTAACCCTAAACCTAACCCCTAACCTAAACCCTAAACCTAACCCCTAACCCTAAATTGTAACCCTAACCCTAACGCTAACCCCTAACCCTATTGTAAACCCTAACCCTAAATGCCTAACCCCTAACCCTAATGTAACCCCTAAACCCCTAAACCCTAAACCCTAACCCGTAATATGTAACCCTAACCCTAATAACCTAACCCCTAACCCTTAATGTAACCCTAACCCTAAACGCTAACCCCTAACCACTAAATGTAACCCTAATAACCCTAACGCCTAACCCCTAACCCTAATGTAACCCTAACCCTAACCCTAAAATTGTAACCCTAACCCTTAATTGTAACCCTAACCCATTGTAACCCTAAACGCCTAATTGTAACCTAACTAACCCAATTTAATCCCTACCCTAATTGTAACCCTAACCCTAACCCTAAATTGTAACCCTAAAGCCTAACCCTAATTGTAACCCTAATTGTAACCCTAACCCTAACCCCTAAGCTTAAAATAGCCTTTGTCCTCATGGAGATGTGGGAATGTCCCCACAAGGGAGCACTTTCATTGTTTATTATCCCGTGGGGACCATTTGGGGATTTCAGGGTCCCTCGAGGATAGTAGATAAGACCAACACACTAACACAGACACCGCACGTGCACACACACACACAACACATACACACACATACACACACACACATACATACTTGACTATATTAGCAGTGTGCCAGCAGTGTGCACTCTCTTTATTCTCGTGTGTGAGATGAGTAGGGGGACCCCTCTTTTAGCAGTGACTCGCGGTATGTCTGTCCCAGTTGAGTGTGAGTTGAGTTGCGAGCGGTAGAGGGAATATGCCTGTAATACAAACAGGCTACAGAGGACCTATCCACACAGACTGGGAACACTAGAGGTTTGTTCAGAATTCCCCTGCTGCCTTTGATTTTGGGAGCAAAGGAGCAATGCTGCGAGTCCTAAGACCTGCTAAAAAAAGACGCAAGACTGCTGCCAACAAACGCTGGCTTTGAATGAACGCTCGTGTTTAATAGGCCAGAGAGGTGGTGGTGCAGCACCAATCAGGAGGATATAGAAATATGCACAGGACGTGTAATACACTCCCCAAAAACAGCAGATATAAAAAGGAACACAATCTCAGTAACCGTGCTGTAAAACAATGTGTTATTCTTGTGTACTATTGTGTGGATGTGTGTGTGTGTGTGTGTGTGGTGTGGGCGTGCGTGCGTGACGTGGTTGTGTGTTGTGTGTTCTCGCACAGTTTCAATCACACTAAAGTAATGTTAATTCCATTCGATACCCTTTGATGGAGAGAGCAGCAGAGGGGATCTATTCCAACAAACTCAGTAGAAGCTCTGCGTCTACAGCCTGTTTTCCCTGGATTCACTTCAACTGGATTCTCCATCTTACAGTAACAGAATGGACATTCGCGAGGCACAGCACTAATATTCATCTGTTTGAACATGCACAATACTACGGCAACCTGATACACACATTGTGCTGTTTGTTGCATGCTGCCTCACTCTCTCTGTGTGTGTGTTGTATTTGTCACATGCACAAGTACACTGAAATGCTTATTGCAAGCCCTACCCAACAGTGCAGTATTCAATATCAAAATAGGAGAACTAATAAAAAATACACCAGAAATAAGAAAATAAGCTAAATACAGGGCCAATACCAGTACCCCATGTACAATGTGCAGGAATACTGTAGTATCTGTCCTGAGTATGTGTGTGTTCCTCTAAATGTCACTCTCCTCAGACCTCCCTCTCTGCATAGCGCCATTTGATTACAGCAGATCTGTCTATTAGATAAGAGGCCAGACACACATCTCTCCATGGCCTGTAGTCTTATTAGACCATGATATCACCAGTTGCATAATGTGTCAATACTTCAATCACCACAAATCCCTATCTAGCTCAACAGAACTCAGTCTAATAGTCATGTGCTAATTACCAGACTCTAATATGCTGTCTTCCTGTGTTATTACCAATCTGGACCATAGCATAGAGGTATGGGGAGAAGAGACTATGGTGGTGAGGGAATCAGATGATACAGTCAGAGTGAGCCCTGACAGATCTATCACCACTCTCTCTCTCTCTCTCGCTCTCTCTCTCTCTCTCTCTGCCTTCTCTCTTCACAGCATTCGACGGCCCATACCAATCATTCCATCCATCTGCCTGCGTAGCGCAACAGAGACGAGCTCAGCTCCATCCAACCCCACAGGAGCACTCCTACCTCGTCACCTTAATATTGCATGAATAACATGCCCTGGGTTTCCTGTACAGAGTTAACCACACGTACACCGCTAATAGAGACAGATGTTCCCCCTCTGCCCAGGAAGAGAGAAAGAGAGAGCATACACATTGAGGTCCCCCAGACCGCCGGCCTGCCCAGTCTCACTTACCAACACGTCTTGTCAGTYAAGTGCACCACCACCAAAACACCACAGTCCATAGGAGGGGAGTCAGCTGAGCAGGCCTGTCAGTGTTACTACTACTACTACTGGCTGATGGCACCCCACCTGGACCAAGGGACTGTACAGCACACATGGATGTGCTCAGAAATGTTGAGCCCGGTTTACAGGAGGTTTGAGGGTTCTTATTGGCCTGGGATTCAAGCAATTAAACAACATCGAGGGATTTCATATTCTAACATGAGAAAGACATCTCTAGTACCTTATTGGCACTTACATTTTTATCAATGATACTTTCCAAGCCAAACCTTCATACCATAACAGCTAACCACTACACACAGCCTACATCGTTGTCACCATATTAGCTAACATCATAGCCAACATAGTTACTAGAACTAACGCATGAGTAAACCCACTACGATCACGCAGTACAGAGTACAGCAAGTAGATTAGTACACTTGCGGGTCCCGGTGGCAATAAATTAATAAAACCGAAAGCTTACATTGATTTAGAAGAGTTCCAGTATTGGATAGCCTTAGCCAGCTAGCTAACACAAACAGCATTCCTCTCTGTTTGAGCCGGGTGTTTGAATAGGCAAAATTAGATAGCAGCATTAGCTAGCTAAGTAAGCGAAAGTGAGAAAAAAATACAACTAAATATAGCTATCGCTTTCTCTCCCTCTCTCTCTGCTGCTTCTCCTTCATTTAAAAAAATAAATGAATATGTTTAAAACGGTTCAGCTATTGTCTTTCTCTCAATTCAATTCAAGGGGCTTTATTGGCATGAGAAACATATGGTAACATTGCCAAAGCAAGTGAGGTAGATAATATACAAAAGTGAGTCAACTACTCACCACATACAGTTGAAGTCGGAAGTTTACATACACTTAGGTCGGAGTCATTAACTCGTTCTTCAACCACCACAAATTTCTTGTTAACAAACTATAGTTTTGACAAGTCGGTTAGGACATTTACTTTGTGCATGACACAAGTCATTTTTCCAACAATTGTTTACAGACAGATTCCACTTATAATTCACTGTATCACAATCCAGTGGATCAGAAGTTTACATACACTAAGTTGACTGTGCCTTTAAACAGCTTGGAAAATTCCAGAAAATTATGTCATGGCTTTAGAAGATTCCGATAGGCTAATTTACATATTTTGAGTCAATTGGAGCTGTACCTGTGGATGTATTTCAAGGCCTACCTTCAAACTCAGTGCCTCTTTGCTTGACATCATGGGATAATCAAAAGAAATCAGCCAAGACCTCAGAAGAGAAATTGTAGACCTCCACAAGTCTGGTTCATCCTTGGGAGCAATTTCCAAAAGCCTGAAGGTACCACATTAATCTGTATAAACAACAGCACGCAAGCATAAACACCATGGGACCACGCAGCCGTCATACCGCTCAGGAAGGAGACACTTTCTGTCTCCTAGAGATGAATGTACTTTGGTGCGAAAAATGCAAATCAATCCGAGAACAACAGCAAGTTGTTACAAAACAGCAAGTACAAAAGTATCTATATCCACAGTAAAACGAGTCCTATATCGACATAACCAGAAAGGCCGCTCAGCAAGAAAGAAGCCACTGCTCCAAAACCGCCATAAAAAAGCCAGACTATGGTTTGCAACTGCACATGGGGACAAAGATCGTACTTTTTGGAGAAATGTCCTCTGGTCTGATGAAACAAAAAATAGAACTGTTTGGCCATAATGACCATCGTTATGTTTGGAGTAAAAAGGGGGGGGCTTGCAAGCCGAAGAACACCATCCTAACCGTGATATTGATCAAAGCACACATTACTGTTGGGTTGGCCGACCTAAGAGTACAGTAAGCGAACTACGACTAGGTAGCATAAGGGAAACTAGAGTTACACTGATACGTGCAAACCCTCACACCCACGCACCACAGCGCTGGTGCTGCTTTTATTTTCATTAAGTGTAAATCCTGTCAGTGCTCTCCACCCAGCCTGGCCTGGCCATGCTGCTCCACACTCAGCAGGTTAAATCATCATTTTAATTACCAGGCCATCGCTGCATAAGCTGCTTGGGACACTCGCCCCCAGAATAATTTGAGAAGATGGCGTCTCCTCGTTCTCTGAGGCCCTGATCCCGCAGGCTGGGCCCTGGAGGCCCTCCTCAATATCCCACCTAATTATCTCCCTCAGATCAGACACACATTACACTGAAATATCAGTAATTAAGTTGGAGGGAAAAATATAATTGTTTGAGAATTTTTCCTGAAGAGTTACTGTAGATTCAATAGGAGCTGTGGGTGGGCTGTGACGAGGTGCCTCTTGGTAGTGTCTGTCTGAATGTCTGTATCTTAGTACTGTCTGTAGTGCCAACTACAGCTCAAGATCGCACTCAATGATGTATTCCGCCAAAAGCAAACAGGAAAACGCTCACCCATAGGTGACGCTCCTAGTGGTCGGGGACTTTAATGCAGGGAAACTTAAATCGGTCCAAATTTCTATCAGCATGTTGTAATGTGAAAGGAACCATTGGACACCTTATGCACGCACAGAGACACCAGAGATCCTGCATTTCGGACATCGCGAAACATCTACTCTTCCACCAGACTACACGCTCTCTCAGCCTCAATTTGCAAATCTGACCATAATTCTATCCTCCTGAATTCCTGCTCAAGCAAACATGAAAGCAGAAAGCACCAGTGACTCGATCAATATAAAAGTGTCAGATGAAGCAGATGCTAAGTACTACAGGACTGTTTTGCTCAGCACAGACTGGAATATGTTCCGTGATTCCTCCGATGACACTGAGAATCAGTCATTGGCTTCATCAATAAGTGCATCGATGATGGTTGTCCGACAGTGACCGTACATACATACCCAACCAGAAGCCATGGATTACAGGAACCATCCTCACTGGCTAAGGCTAGAGCTGCCGCTTCAAGGAGCGGGACTCTAACCCGGAAGCTTAATAAGAAATCCGCTAAGCCCTTCCGAGGAACCATAAACAGCAAAGCGTCAATATATCGGACTAAAATCAACTCGTATATTAGATCGGCTCTGACTGCTCTGACTCCTCGTCGATGTGGCAGGCTTGCGCAAACCACTACAGACTACAAAGGAAGCAACAGCCGCGAGCTGCCCAGTGACATGAGCCTACCAGACGACTAAACGACTTCTATGCTTGCATCGAGGCAAATAACAATGAAACATGCATGAGAGCATCAGCTGTTCCAGAAGACTGTGTGATCACGCTCTCCACAGCCGACACCAGCCACACTTTATACAGGTAACATTCATGGAGATTACTAGGACGTGTACTGCGAGCATGCGCTGACCAACTGGCAAGTTGTCTCACTGACATTTGTCAACTCTCCCTGTCCGAGTCTGTAATACAAACATGTTTTAAGCAGACCAAAGTTCCCTGCTGCCTCAGACTAAGAACCTGCCTATAATATAATACTTTCCAACTTCAATATTCTAAAAAGCTTTCTGGTCGCAACTCTCTGTAAAGCCAATGAACATGCCTTTGAAAAAGGTGTAATGGCTCACATCGAACCACATTAATCAGAAGACCCAGTCATCCAACTCAAACTTTGCAACCGCCCCTACACAGAATCCAGCAGTTGGAATGGCATAATATCTAATTTGAACTCACTCCGACTTGCCTTTCCCCAACCCCTGTGATAATTAAAGTCCCAACCACAAGTAAGTGAAACTCATCGATGAAAAATATTGCTAATTCATTAAGAACGTTTGAACGATCGCGCTACAAGTCTGTATCAATACAGACCATTAGGTGTTGGTTCGGCAGTTAACATATAGACTCATCAAAATCTTGAATCTAGTGATCCTTGGGATAAATACACCATCTCTGCACCTCGTACCAACACTAGTATCCCAGGTGGTACTATGGAGAGCTATAAAAACTATAGTACTTTGACTGCGCAACACTGTTGGTCGTCAATACAGAGGCTTCCCATAGGGAGTGCAGGCAAGCTCAGCTACCCTCTTTTAGTCTCGGTACTTCGAACTCATGAAGCTGCTACGGCCATCCAGTTGCCCTCATCTCAACAAAAGGTATGTTTGTCATGAAAGTAGCACACAGAGTCAGTGGTGATAGCTATTACACAACGTACACTGAGTACAATTGCACCTAGTACACGGTGGAGGGTTGATCAGGGACTGGCCGTGTGGTGGTTCCGGACAACAACCTCTGAACTCAACGATGTCATACAGGCCAATAAGAAGATGTATTAGTGGACTACAAAAGGAAAAGATGTACCGATACATTAGCCGACCCCATCTATAGTCTGACAAGTGGCGGTGTAGTTGTCAGACACAGGAACTGAGTAGACTTCAAGTAATCTTGGCTGTAAACGCAATCACATGAAACAACTAGTCAACATGGTGAAGCATCATTAGGGAAAAGTCGTCGAGAGCAGACAACACGTGAGGATTTCTTTGAACTTCAAAGGTTTAGGAGCTGATGAGAATCTTGTGGCATGAGCTCCAAGTAACTCAATTAGGAGGGTTTCCTACAGCTGTCACTATCCGATTTTGAGCATCCCGACCCGCAAGGCAATACAGGGGTCTTATGTGTCTCTGCCGCAGTACAATTACTGAGCGGCAAGCTTCTGCCATCACCAAAGACTCTTTACCAAGGGAGAGTGTACAGAGGAATGGGCTCTACAAATGGTCCAAAGCCTACCTCCTATTTTCTCGTTCAGTCATCAGATTGTCTTCTCGGTTCTGTACTATGCGCCCCGCCAAAGCGATGTGACTGGGGGTTGGATGCGCCAACGTCTAGGTCCAAGAGGCTTCTAACAGCTCTACCCGCGGCAAGCCATAAGCTCTGAAACCTTAATAAATATTCGGCTACACAAACGACGCTTATGGGTTAAGGGTTGCCCGATTTCAGCCATAGTTAACAGACCTAGGTAACTCCGTCGCAATGGCCACGACCAGTACCTGTAGAGAGAAGACGTTTGGTTCCTAGAGATAAGTCTTTTGGTGGGAGGTTGATCACATCCAGGGATAAGCAGAAGACTTGTGGCAATGCTCGGAAGAACAGGTACATAAAGCGTATCTATTCAGTAAAAAGTGTATTGGAAAAATGATAAGATGCTCTCCTCTGACACCGCCTGGTATAGAGGTCCTGGATGGCAGGAAGCTTTGCCCCAGTGATGTACTGGGCCGTACGCACTACCCTCTGTAGTGCCTTGGATGCTCTCGATGGTGCAGCTGTAGAACCTTTTGAGGATCTGAGGACCCATGCCAAATCTTTTCAGTCTCCTGAAAGATCAATCTCTACATTATGAAGTTTAATCCCTGTGCATCAATCATTTGTGGCAGTAGACAGCTTTCTTCCTCCATTACTGCTAATTTAAACTGCAGCATTAAAAATAATTTTAATACTCATCAGATAGGTAGAGGCCCAGGGTGATGGAGATGGGAGGGGAGGGGGAGGAGGAGATGAGTGGGAGAACTATCTGATTCCTGTTCCTGTGTATTGTTTTATACGGATACGACTGGGAGCTGTTGTGTTTGATCAGACACACACACACACACTGCATGATTGACCGTCCATACACACGCTTCCTGAGGTCTGCAATCACTAAAGGGTAGGGTCTGAGAGACATTTATGAATGTATGTGTGTGTCTGTGTGAGTGTGTGCTTGTGTATTTTGGGTGACCTGTAAAGTATTGTATGTGTGTGACCTCTGCTTGGATGAATGTATGTATACATGTGGTGCCGCTCTGGCTGGTAACTTGTCAACACACTCTCACACACAGATTTATTTGCACATACAACACACAATCCCACAAGGACAGTCTAATTCTGAGAGGGCTTGTGTAGAGGCACAATGTCAATAAGACTTAAACTTTCAACCAACACATAAGGGACAGGGGGAATAAGTCTTGGTCCTTCCCCAGCCCAGCTACACTGGAGCCAGCATGGCCCCGCTCCTCTCCTGCTCTGCCTCCGCATACATCTCATCTCCCCCAGCCTATCCAGCCCTCCAAGAGATGCTCCTGGGAAAATCTGATTACTTTAAACATGAGGCAGGGCTGGACGTGATGGAGAGGTGGAGATAAAAATGGGGCAGAGAGATTGGATGAGAGGAATAGAAAAAAGATGCAGATCAGCAGTGGAGGACAAATCCCCCCAGTGTCCATCTAAACTAGCCAGACAGGTCCACAACCCAAACAAAATGGCCTCCCCCGTCTCATTTACAATTCAAGCAGTCTGAGCCCAGAAATGACAAACTGAAGGCTACTTTTCATTAGATCTCATAATCACTGGAATTGCAATCTGACATTTCCTAACTGGTGTAAATTTGCTTAACATAATAATTCATGCTAAATACATTTTGGACATTGAAAAATACTGTTAGATTAGAACTGCAGGATGTCAGGTAGCCAAACTAACTGAGGAGCTGTCTGAAGAAAAAAGTTTATCTTATTTTTATTTTGTTTGCCTGAGGAAAGGGGGGAGTGAACGAGTGAGGAAAACTCAGGGAACGGTTGAGCTCCCTCATCCCGCTTATTACAACGCGGCTGCGGCTCTCTGTCCTCAAGCCTTTCTGYGTCTCACTATTTTAACTACACCTGTCATTTGCGGTCCAGTCATTTTACCTCTCTGCTCGGCTTTTTTCCCCCGCTTATAGAGACTGTTAACTGGGACTGTCTGTCATGCTGGCTGGGGTGGGGGCTGGAACTAGAGCGGGGGCTGGAACTAGGGCGGGGGCTGAGTGGGAGAAAGTGGGGTGCAAGGGGTTATACAGTAGTGATGGTGGTTTGGGAGGTTTGGGGAAGAGAGGAGTGGGAGGCACAATGAGCCAGTGGCGGCACAGGGCTACTGGGTGGAACACTGTCTTTCCCTGTAATCCGGGCGTCCATCTTAATAACCTCGGTGATGAAGCAGGAAAAAGAAGGAAGGGAGGCTTTTAAAAGGCATAGTGAGCGAACAATATGGTGGCTTCGCTCCTTCTCTTCCTCTCTGGATCTCTTGTCTCTGTTTCACTCYCTCTTTCTATTCCTCTTCCAGTCCCTCTGTCTCTCTGTTCATGAAGGGAGGTATACCACTACAGTTACAGTACAGTAGTAGGGAAGGGCTGACTGRTGTCTGAGGGGTCCTGCTTCTGATCCACTATATTACTGATCTCTTYCCTATTTTGTCAGGAACCAAACCTGAGGAGTAAAACAAATGACCAATCCAGCAGTTTTCCATTTGGACTGGATGATGTTCCCCCCATGGGGTTCAGGGTTTTAAATGTTGATGTTGGAGGGTCAGCACATTTCTGAGTGTTCTTGGAGTTTTTAATTGTATGTACTTTAAGGTTCCCCACAGAGAGGCCTAATTAATTAACAGAGAATTAGTATGCACGAAGAGAAACATGAGCATTAGCGAAATACTGCAGTCAAACGCATAGGCAAATAAAATGCAAGCATGAACACACACTTTAAGAAACTAACACTGAACACACACGCACAGATACATGAAACATATAAAAAATATCTGCTGTATTATAACACCTTACTGACCCCAACATACAGAACACTACACTGTGCAAAGGAATACCTACAGTACAGTACTGTGCACACCCACCCACCCACGCACCCACAGCGCTGGTGCTGCTTTATTATTTCATTAAGTGTAAATCCTGTCAGTGCTCTCCCACCCCCAGCCTGGCCTGGCCATGCTGCTCCACACTCAGCAGGTTAAATACACACACACACACACACAGAGAGAGAGAGACTGGGTTGAGCCTCCCCTGTTGCACACTGTGCAAAGGAATACCTACAGTACAGTACTGTGCACACCCACCCACCCACGCACCCACAGCGCTGGTGCTGCTTTATTATTTCATTAAGTGTAAATCCTGTCAGTGCTCTCCCACCCCCAGCCTGGCCTGGCCATGCTGCTCCACACTCAGCAGGTTAAATCATCATTTAATTACCAGGCCATCGCTGCATAAGCTGCTTGGGAGCACTCGCCCCCCAGAATAATTTGAGAAGATGGCGTCTCCTCGTCATCTCTGAGGCCCTGATCCGCCAGGCCTGGGCCCCTGGAGGCCCTCCTCAATATCCCACCTAATTATCTCCCTCAGATCAGACACACATTACACTGAAATATCAGTAATTAAGTTGGAAGGGAAAAAATATAATTGTTTGAGACTTTTCTCCTGAAGAGTTACTGTAGATTCAATAGGAGCTGTGGGTGGGCTGTGACGAGGTGCCTCTTGGTAGTGTCTGTCTGAATGTCTGTATCTTAGTACTGTCTGTAGTGCCAACTACAGCTCAAGATCGCACTCAATGATGTATTCCGCCAAAAGCAAACAGGAAAACGCTCACCCATAGGTGACGCTCCTAGTGGTCGGGGACTTTAATGCAGGGAAACTTAAATCGGTCCAAATTTCTATCAGCATGTTAAATGTGCAACCAGAGGAGAAAAACAACTCTGGACCACCTTTAATCCACACACAGAGACTCAAACACAGCTCTCCCTCGCCCTCCATTTGGCAAATCTGACCATAATTCTATCCTCCTGATTCCTGCTTACAAGCAAACATGAAAGCAGGAAGCACCAGTGACTCGATCAATATAAAAGTGGTCAGATGAAGCAGATGCTAAGCTACAGGACTGTTTTGCTAGCACAGACTGGAATATGTTCCGTGATTCCTCCGATGACATTGACATCAGTCATTGGCTTCATCAATAAGTGCATCGATGATGTTGTCCCCACAGTGACCGTACATACATACCCCAACCAGAAGCCATGGATTACAGGCAACATCCTCACTGAGCTAAAGGCTAGAGCTGCCGCTTCAAGGAGCGGGACTCTAACCCGGAAGCTTATAAGAAATCCCGCTATGCCCTCCGAGGAACCATAAAACAAGCAAAGCGTCAATATAGGACTAAAATCAACTCGTATTACATCGGCTCTGACGCTCGTCGGATGTGGCAGGGCTTGCAAACCACTACAGACTACAAAGGGAAGCACAGCCGCGAGCTGCCCAGTGACATGAGCCTACCAGACGAGCTAAACGACTTCTATGCTTGCATCGAGGCAAATAACAATGAAACATGCATGAGAGCATCAGCTGTTCCAGAAGACTGTGTGATCACGCTCTCCACAGCCGACACCAGCCCACACCTTTATACAGGTCAACATTCCAGGACGATTACCAGGACGTGTACTGCGAGCATGCGCTGACCAACTGGCAAGTGTCTTCACTGACATTTTCAACCTCTCCCTGTCCGAGTCTGTAATACCAACATGTTTTAAGCAGACCACCATAGTCCCTGTGCCCAAGAACACTAAAGTAACCTGCCTAAATTACTTCCAACCTGTAGCACTCACGTCTGTAGCCATGACATGCTTTGAAAGGCTGGTCATGGCTCACATCAACACCATTATCCCAGAGACCCTAGTACCACTCCAATTTGCATACCGCCCTAACAGATCCACAGTTGATGCAATATCTATTGCACTCCACACTGCCCTTTCCCACCTGGACAAAAGGAACACCTATGTGAAAATGCTATTCATTGACTACAGCTCAGCGTTCAACACCATTGTGCCCTCAAAGCTCATCAATAAGCTAAGGATCCTGGGACTAAACACCTCCCTCTGCAACTGAATCCTGGATCCCAGGTGGTAAGGGTAGGTAAAAACACATCCGCCACTCTGGTCCTCAATACAGGAGCCCCTCAGGAGTGCAAGCTCAGTCCCCTCCTGTACTCCCTCTTCACTCATGACTGCACGGCCAGGCACGACTCCAACACCATCAGTAAGTTTGCAGATGACACAGCAGTGGTAGGCCTATTCACCGACAACGATGAGACAGCCTATAGGGAGGTCAGGGACCTGGCCGTGTGGTGCCAGGACAACAACCTCTGCCTCAACGTGATCAGGACAAAGAAGATGATTGTGGACTACAGGAAAAGAGGACCGAGCACGCCCCCATTCTCATCAACGGGGCTGTAGTGGAGCAGGTTGAGAGCTTCAAGTTCCTTGGTGTCCACATCACCAACAAACTAACATGGTCCAAGCACATCAAGACAGTCGTGAAGAGGGCATGACAAAACCTATTCTTCCTCAGGAGACTGAAAAGATTTGGCATGGGTCCTCAGATCCTCAAAAGGTTCTACAGCTGCACTATCGAGAGCATCCGACCGCAAGGCACTACAGAGGGTAGTGCGTACGGCCCAGTACATTACTGGGGCAAAGCTTCCTGCCATCCAAGACCTCTATACCAGGCGGTGTCAGAGGAATGCTCTACAAATGGTCAAAGACTCCAGTCACTTTAGTCATAGATTGTTCTCTCTGCTACTGCACGGCAAGCAGTACCGGAGCGCCAAGTCTAGGTCCAAGAGGCTTCTAAACAGCTTCTACCCCCAAGCCATAAGACTCCTGAACAGCTAATCAAATGGCAACCCGGACTATTTTCATTGCCCCCCCACCCCACCCTCTTCTACGCTGCTGCTACTCTCTGTTATTATCTATACATAGTCACTTTAATAACTCTACCTACATGTGTACATATTACCTCAATTACCTCAACTAACCGGTGCCCCCGCACACTGACTCTGTACCGGTACCCCTGTACATAGTCTCGCTATTATTATTTTACTGCTGCTCTTTAATTACTTGTTACTTTTATTTATTATTCTTATATATTAATATACAGTGGGGCAAAAAAGTATTTAGTCAGCCACCAATTGTGCAAGTTCTCCCACTTAAAAAGATGAGAGAGGCCTGTAATTTTCATCATAGGTACACTTCAACTATGACAGACAAAATGAGAAAAAAAATCCAGAAAATCACATTGTAGGATTTAATGAATTTATTTTGCAAATTATGGTGGAAATAGAGTATTTGGTCAATAACAAAAGTTTATCTCAATACTTTGTTATATACCCTTTGTTGGCAATGACAGAGGTCAAACGTTTCGTAAGTCTTCACAAGGTTTTCACACACTGTTGCTGGTATTTTGGCCCATTCCTCCATGCAGATCTCCTCTAGAGCAGTGATTGTTTGGGGCTGTTGCTGGGCAACACGGACTTTCAACTCCCTCCAAAGATTTTCTATGGGTTGAGATCTGGAGGCTGGCTAGGCCACTCCAGGACCTTGAAATGCTTCTTACGAAGCCACTCCTTCGTTGCCGGGCGGTGTGTTTGGGATCATTGTCATGCTGAAAGACCCAGCCACGTTTCATCTTCAATGCCCTTGCTGATGGAAGGAGGTTTTCACTCAAAACCTCACGATACATGGCCCCATTCATTATTTCCTTTACACGGATCAGTCGTCCTGGTCCCTTTGCAGAAAAACAGCCCCAAAGCATGATGTTTCCACCCCCATGCTTCACAGTAGGTATGGTGTTTCTTGATGCAACTCAGCATTCTTTGTCCTCCAAACACGACGAGTTGAGTTTTTACCAAAAGTTATTTTGGTTTCATCTGACCATATGACATTCTCCCAATCTTCTTCTGGATCATCCAAATGCTCTCTATCAAACTTCAGACAGGCCTGGACATGTACTGGCTTAAGCAGGGGACACGTCTGGCACTGCAGGATTTGAGTCCCTGGCGGTGTAGTGTGTTACTGATGGTTGGCTTTGTTACTTGGTCCCAGCTCTCTGCAGGTCATTCACTAGGTCCCCCCGTGTGGTTCTGGGATTTTTACTCACCGTTCTCGTGATCATTTTGACCCCACGGGGTGAGATCTTGCGTGGAGCCCCAGATAGAGGAGATTATCAGTGGTCTTGTATGTCTTCCATTTCCTAATAATTGCTCCCACAGTTGATTTCTTCAAACCAAGCTGCTTACCTATTGCAGATTCAGTCTTCCCAGCCTGGTGCAGATCTACAATTTTGTTTCTGGTGTCCTTGACAGCTCTTTGGTCTTGGCCATAGTGGAGTTTGGAGTGTGACTGTTTGAGGTTGTGGACAGGTGTCTTTTATACTGATAACAAGTTCAAACAGGTGCCATTAATACAGGTAACGAGTGGAGGAAATACTTATTTTCCACCATAATTTGCAAATAAATTCATAACAAATCCTACAATGTGATTTTCTGGATTTTCTTTTCTCATTTTGTCTGTCATGAGTTGAAGTGTACCTATGATGAAAATTACAGGCCTCTCTCATCTTTTAAGTGGGAGAACTTGCACAATTGTGGCTGACTAAATACTTTTTGCCCACTGTATATATAATATATATATATATATATATATATATATATATATATATATATATATATATATATTATATTATTGTTTGTTATTTATTTATTTTTTTAACTGCGTTGTTGGTTAGGGGCTCGTAAGTAAGCATTTCACTGTAAGGTCTACACCTGTTGTATTCTGCGCATGTACTAATACAATTTGATTTGATTATTTTGATTTGACTCCATTTCATTTAGTGGGGACCTTTCAGTATACTACACATCTACTGATACAACAGTTGATCTGAGGGCAAAATATCCATCTCGAGCTGATTCCGCTTGGCTCCCTTCCAAGAGCCAGGTAACCCCAGTGACAACGGCATAGGTCACAAAGATATTTGGACAGAGCTCATCCATTTAATTTCAAGGTGCACTTTGAACAATTCTCTTCTCCCCACTCAGAATTACATTAAACATGCAATAATGAAGCAAGAAATAATGCATTTTAGCATGGAAAATAACAAGCTAACTACATAAAAATATAATTTTTAAATGTCTAGTGTTGTTTTTGCACATGTGTACGTGCATGTGATAATAACTTCAGCATGTGCAAGCCTATAATATTTTATCAGTGAGCGTGGCCATTTTACATAGCTGAGAACATGATATTTGACATTTCCCAAAGCACCCAATGCAAACAGGTCTATAGACATAACTGTGTTCATAACGGGTCACTGTCCATAACAGCAGTCCTCGTTCATCCTCTGCATGGCCACTAGAGAGAGTGTGGCCAATCAGAATTATGATCTCTGGTACAGTCGTGACACAGCCATCAGCCTTGGCTCAGGGTCCGGCCCAGTAACCAGGATCCTGAGCCCAGCTAGCCTCAGTGTGTGAGGACAGGCCTGGACTAGCTGGGCCTCACACTGTCATACTGATCATCAAAGACAACCCCAACCCTCCTTTACCTTCGATGAGAAGCTGTAACTGCAGTTGTAGTGACATGTTGAAAGTCTTCTTCATCTAGCAGCCAGAAATGAGGAGCTGACAGCATTAATGTCAAGTAAATCTCTTGTAGATTCAGTAAAGTACAGCTGTGTCAGCTTTGACATTCATTGAAAAGGACAATGTCAATTAGGTTTATTTCATTGCAAACAGAGAGGGGAAATATCTTTCTACGTGAACTTCCTTTGTCTGCATTTATTAGAATGTAAATCCACCACAGCCCCTACTGTTTTATTATCTCTTGTCAAATGATCTCTCACCAAAGGTGCATCATTTATGAAGGGATTTATTTTCAAAGAAAAATAACATCAAGTCATATGGCACATTGATGTAAAAATAGTAGAGAACTGTTCCTCTTCTGAATAACGGTGTAATTTTCCTTGTGCTAATTTGACACCACAAAATGACACACCTCATCCCCCCAAAAAAGGCATTATACTGAGGCCCTAGGGAAATGTAATTTGAAGAAATCAAGGATCTAATTCAGTGTATAATGCCAATGAGAAGTAGAAAAGTACTAATTTGCCATTCATGCTGTCTTCCTAACATAACCGTAGCTTAGTTTAACTCAGCCGTGTCAGAGTTGGTGTGTTCTGTTAAAAACCTTTCACCACATGAAAGGGCCCTTTAAACACTTGGATTTTTCCCTTTTGAGACAAAGATAAGTAAATACAGGAGAGATGATGAATAGAGGGGAAAATAAGTGTTGCTGCTCTGCACTGTTCAATGTTGGGGACAATTGCAGCATTTTGGGAAAAATTGCTAGAAGGCTCTTTCACCCCCCCACCCCCCGTCCCTCGCCTCACCCCTACCCCTCCCTATCCCCTAATCCCCAAGGAGACAGGGCCCTCACTGTCCACGCGGACCCCCCACCCAGAGGGACCCTACCAAGGCAAATTAGACCAGGGGGGGCCTTTTGTTTCGCAGCATTCTGCGAACAGGAAAAAAATCCAAATTATTTCTGGAGCTGGAGCAATTTGACATGCTGTGATAACTGCTCTGCCAGAAACTTCTTTGACAGCACTGAAAGAGAAGATTTTCTACCCTGAAAAGCCAGGCTTCCTTTAAAAAAAAACTCCATGCTTACAAAAGAGCCACAAACTCATTAAGCTGGTTAATTACACCCTTTTCTTTTCTTTCTCCCTCTATTTCTCATCTCTCTTTTCTTTCTCCCTCTATCTCTCATCTCTGTCAAAACATGGGTGAAAAGACTGGCCCCCATTCAAAGTAGTTAGGGCTCTAACTCTCTTTCTGTTTTCATTCCCTTTTTCACATTTCTCCTCTCCTGCCACGATATCTCATCTGCCTTTTACTGTCTCCCTTCAAGCTGTGTCTTTCACTTCTAAACCAGCAATCTGTTCTGTCTCTGTCTTTTCTTCCCTGCAGTCTGTTGAGTTGTGTTGGGTTGTCCTCCTGGTGCTATCTGTTTCCCACTGCAGAAAGATAGATGGCCCAGTTGTGTTCTCTGGTAACAGGAGTTGTTTGACCACAGCTCACTAGCTACCTCTCCCAGTCTCCCTGGCTCCTGACGGTCACTTTTGGGCCGGGACCCTGTCACTGTTTGAACATGCAATCTAAAAGAAAACAGCGAGCACACAATCAGATGCTCTGACAGAAAGAAAATGTCCTGTTGCTCTCTCAGAATGGTTTGACAGATGGAGAAATGTGTTTATATGCTAATCAGAACCACTCAAGTCTGTGTGTGTGTGTGTGGTTGTGATCTGGGCAGGGTTTATATTTCAAACTCATAATTAATACAGCAAATTATATTTTATGTGGCTGAGCCATCAGCTTGACAGTATTTTGTGAAAACAGTTTATCTGCTCTTGTCAAGTACACTTGTTAATGTGATTCCTTGATGGGACCGAAGCCTTTAACAACATTGTTATTATCTGGATTAGTATTATTTTGGGTTGACCTTTTTTTCTGTCTTTGTTTCTTATAATCTACTTGATTATACATAGAACACATTTCAACAGAAATATATTGTCTGCCTATGTAAATGTGGCACTAATATTCTCTCTCTTTGCCTTTGATGAAGGTACATCAGGTAAAGATGTATTGAGCTCCCAGCAATTGCAGAGATAATTTACTCAAAACAATTTGCTCTCAAGTATTCGAAATCTTAATAAATTGAAAAGCCAATAGAATACATGAGAAGCCCTTGAGCAGAGGCTACTACTGTATATAACCTCACAACATTCATTATGGACCATATCAAACTTATTTCCTAACTGGAATGCTACTAAGCTGTATTATCCTTTCCATCTAAACAAACATTCTCCACTCAACTAATCTAAGGCGAGCCACTGTGATGGATTTTAATAAAAGGAAGCCCAGAAGGATATCCAGGCCTGTCTGGACTGTTGCTCTTTAAGCATCAGTGTGAGGATAAAGTGGACATGCTAATTTTGTTTCCTCTTGTTCCGTGTTGAGGGAAATGCCCACTTTCTACTGGGCTGTCATTCCCCTCAAGATTAATGCTATCCTTATGGCCAAACATCTCCATTCTTTAAACACAGCATCTTTTGTCATCTTGTCAGGACTTCGGCACCAAACAGGAAATTGGACTTTTACAGATCCAATTACTGTGTCTTTGCCTCACCTCGTACCTTCCTCTCCCATGCAGGAGGCATGCAAACAGAGCTGTCCATCTAGCCTCAGTCATCTCACTCACCCTCCACAACTCTGAGGGAGGGGAGAGCAATGATTATTGACACTTTGAAGGGAATCATTCCTCTGATAAAAGTACACTACGAAAATATATTCCCTTTCAATAACCTAAAGGCATCGATTGCATTTTAAAATACACACAATTTCTAAATCAGTCCGATTCACTCGATACAGACACGAACGCTAAACAACAGGTTTGTCCCCCCCATTGAAATCAATGCATTTGACATTCTTTACCCGTCTGCCAATACCAATGAAGTAAGGATATCTATAACGACACCTCTATTTGCATTGGTACCATTTGAGCGGAGGAATCCATTTCCTCCACACTCCTCCACTCCCTTCTCCCTCTCTCTCTCTCTCTCTCTCTCTCTCGCCAACGTCTCCACAGCTCATGTTCAGCCGGGCGCGTACAGGATATTAGCTCCTCTCCCAGCAAATGTGCTTTTCACATCTATTTCTTTCTTCGTCTTCCCAGTTCTTGGAAGGCTTGTTATTGAGCTTAGTGTCCACAAACGCCATTGATCGGAGCCGCAACTGGGATCCATACTCGGCCGCTTTAACACCCTCTCAGCGCTTTAGTAATACTAATCCCGTTCCACCGGCGTCCCCATTGATTTTATAGATTTCCCCCAAAGTTGTGATAATGAYATATCATTGTTMAATTCGGTAGAACAAACTGCTTTGCAGATCTATCAATGATTCAAGGGTGGCCCATGAGTCCACTGCCATGCCCTCAAGGCGYTTAGATATTCTGGTCTCTTTTATTCTTCAGCTTTCCTCTGATGTGGAGAGGCAGCAGGAGGCTGCAGGAACCGGGTGGTCCCACCCAGGCAGAGGTGCAGGCTTGGAAAAACACAGCCCAGAAACACCAGCGGACACCAAAGGGTTGCCGTCTCAGCCGGACACACACTCACCAACAACACACTCACCACCTAGGCCTTAACCCCCCCAACCACCCATCTCAACAGCAGGGCTACACTAAGGCCTTCCCAGGCAGGCAGAGCAGGGCAGGAAGTGATGGCTGGGCCAGGGCCCAAAGTACCTCCAGAACACAAATTAAACAGACAGGCCAAGCCGGTGCAGACAGGCAAAGCCGATTTTTTACTCATACAGGAAGAATGAGATGAAAAATGTTTACTGTGAAAGCATCCTCATATTATGGCTGATGAAACGTAGGGGGAGCATGGAGGAGAGGCGGAGGGGGTGCAGAGGTGAGGGTTGGGGCCGGAGGGAAGGTGGTGTAGCGGAGGGAGGGGTGGCAGAGGAATGAGCGCAGGGAATAGTGAGGCCTAGAGAGAGAACTAATGGGCTACACGGCAGTGGTTAAAACCAGAGGTGCAGTGAGGCAGCAGTGGCCTGACACAGCTGAAGGCCTCAGAGGAGAGCCAGGCCTATTAGAGGAGGATAAGGGCCTGTTTGGAGGAAGCATCCTCTCGATGCTGCGCTGGGCACCAGCACAGGCCTGGGCATCAATTAAATAGAGAAAATATGACATGGAAGTAGAAACACATGAAATAAAAACAACAAACTGCCAGGGCTGGTTGTTGCCCTCCCCACTGCTTCCCTGCGCCTGGAATAGGGAGGGAGTGTCGGCTGGGAGATACAGAGGGTTGATTTAGTCTCCGTAGCATTGTGGAGGTGGAGGGAGTTTATGATGAGGTGCAATGTGAAGGGCAGGAAAAGAAATGAGTCTGGATGCCTCCTGGACAGAGTTGCAAAGTGAGATGAAAGACGGGAGAGATGTAAGATGGAGGCCTAAAAAAATCTAGCTCAAGTTCTACACAAGAAAAAAAACTAGCATGCCAGTGGATGATGGCTAGGATGGCTAATTTAGCTTTAATTCACCTTCAAGTCACCTAATTTGGCTTTAATTTACCTTCAATTCCTTCCCTTTGAGCCTAAAAGCAGAGTCTGAGATGCCTGGCTCCAGTGGCCTAGATTCCCACAATGCCATTCAGGGCCATTTGATTTGAGTGAGTGTGCTTTGTTTGGCACTCGTCCACATGTCGGACATGTGGCGCATAAAGTCCTCTGGTGGGCAATATGGCTGATATTAGACCGATTGAGACAAACAGCTGAGCAGAGAGTCCAGTGAAGAGGGAAGCAGGCTGGCACAGTGGTCTGGCAGAGGGCCAGAATCCCTTTAATTGTGACAAAAGGCTCATATGTCAGGACGCATGTGGCATGCCCCAAAGCTACTGCTAAGTGTTGGAAAATTAAACCGGTCTGTGTCCATCAAACTGCCTTTAACTGCAGTCGGTGAGCGCAAGAGGAAAATGTAATTCCCACTTGATCATAGTGGGGAAATTGAAAATGAGTAGTATGGACTGGATATGGCTGGCCTTGAACTGGAGACCTTCTGCAGTAGGGACGTAATGCACAAAAAAAAACGAACTATTCTATCTTACACTCAACAAAAGAAAACAGGTCAAAAATGTAAAGAGACAAATCCATAAGGTTATTAAGTGAAAAGAAGGAGCCTGTACAGAGACATTAATGATAGGGTTTACCATGCAGTGTCAACAAAGCACAAGGGCAACAACTGACATCACTTCATTCCCAGAATCAAGGCCTTTACCGTTCAACAACCATCAGGCCTTCAGGGCTTCAAGACTACCCTGTAGCCCATATTAGCGTCATCACGCTAATATGGGAATTGAAGGTGAATTAAAGCCAAATTAGGTGAATTGAAGGTGAATTAAAGCTAAATTAGCCATTCCAGCCATTATACATTGGCATGCTAGTTTTTTTCATGTGTAGAACTTGAGCTAGATTTTTTTAGGCCTCCATCTTACATCTCTCCCGTCTTTCATCTCACTTTGCAACTCTGTCCAGGAGGCATCCAGGCTCATTTCTTTTCCTACCCTTCACATTGCACCTCATCATAAACTCCCTAACAGGCAACTAAGAAGACTGTGCCACACGATCTACTATTCATCATCTACTCATCATTCATCTCTTCTGATGGGTCAGGAGATGTCATTAGTTACTTACAGGGCTTACTACCAAATCATCTCAGCCGCTAGTCTTCGGGAAGGCCTCTCCTGTTGGCCTCACAAAGGGGTGTGGGTGGCAGAAGCCCTTTAAGACAAAGCCCGGTAAACAACGATGAGCCAAACTGACACCTACCGCTGATAAAGGAGCCAAACACAGAGAACCTCCCGTTTTGTGTTTGCTCAGTATGTGTGAATGTGTGCTGYTTTGGTTGTTGGTTTGGGCTGGGTTAATGTGATTTTCGTTCCGCCTGTCGGCTCCAGAGAGCAGGCTTTGTGAGTGCTGGTCAGGTGAAGCCTGGGCTCAGCCCCCTATGGCCATTAGTGTGGACAGAAGACAACCCAATAAAGRGAGAAGGACTTGACGCGCACAGGTCACTGCACAACCGGCAGTCAAAAAGCATCTTAGGCTGATTGTTACAGTGATAACAGAGAGGGRACTCTGATCTGCACAACTTAATTACTGGTCACTCTCACAGAGAGAGGTATTACGCAGATTCTAGGTGAYTCCATGTCAGCCAATAAAGGCAACAAACAGCACAAGGAACGCAGCGATCCGAGCACGCTAAGAAGAGAGGTTACACGTACAAACATCTCCCGGCTACTTCAGGGAGAAGGTTCTGCTCAGAGCGAAGGGGATGGGAGGATTGGGAGGGGAGCGGCAATCTTCATGTCAACGGTTATCTCCTTAATGCGTTGTTTTCTGTTTATTACCCCCGCCCCCCTCCTCTGTCCCCCAATGTTTACTTGCCATTTCCTTCTCATGCAACCTCACTCCTTAAAAGGCACTGTGAGGAAAGCCGCCAGTGAATCTTTAAGGATTTAACTTGCAAAAAGCATCTCATATATTGTTTATGAAAAAAGCAGAGCCCCCCGCCCTCCTCCTCCTCTCATCTGCCCCCCAGCATGTTAGTTTATTTTATTTACTTATTTTTAGACTCGCACTAGTTAGGTAGAGGYGCGCTTGTCTGTGTACATCTACGTAGATGAAGACAGACTGTGTCCTCGTCTGTCATTTCATRTAARGAGAGTCAAAACTCTTCTATTCAGGTTAAAGATTCCTGGGTGACATTTCCAATTGAGTCAACAGATTTTCCTCTAAAGAAGGAACAGGAGAAGGRCTGGGAGACAATGAAAATGTACAATGTGCCGTTGTAATGTTGAATCAAAAAGAGAATAATTAAAAACAGAATCTGTCACCCGTGTGTCAACTTGTTCCACTCTGCAGAAAGTTCCCTCTGTCAGATCTTAGTGAACGAAATGCAGAGGGGGGAAATTACCCCCCAGTAATTGGCATCGTGATCAAGCACAGCCGTGGCAGCAGAACAATACAACCTTTAATTTATCAGAATTCATTATGAGCTACCGCTGTAACACCAGGAAACATTACAATAAATGGTGACAGAGAGAGAGGGAATCAAACGCTTTACTGTTGAATGGTTTTGTTGACTGTTTTTCCCCTCAGCGACTCAGGAGGGTGACAGAGAGGGAGAGGAGGGGTGAGGATGGGTGTCTGCCAGGGGTGGTGGAGTTCAGTAACATACCTGATCACAGTTCATCCTAATCACATCCTTGACAGGTAAACATGACATTCAACTGAGGTTTATGAATATGTATAGGGTGTGGGGCTGCCTTGTCTTCCCCTTGGCTCAGCTGTGATTGGAAAGGGCATAGGTAAAAGTGAGCTGTCAGCGGGGTCTGGGGACCCACTGTGTTCTGTTCTACACCTTAACACACAGCACCACGGCCCCAGGCGGGACCAGCCTGCTCAACTCCCCTGCCCGCACCAGATAATGGACACCTTACAGCTGAGTAGTCAACTCTGACGTTGGGAGTTGATGGTGCGGAGCGAAGCGGGAGAAAGAGGAGAAAGCCTCTCCACTTCCATTATTTATCAGGCCCAGAGGTGCTTTRAGAGAGTCAGCACTACACTATGCAGGGGGCAGAGTGACCATAAAGAGGAGCACCCATCACTGAGCATCACTGGGCTCCTGTAGGGGGGATAGGGGTGTGGCGAGGGGGGTTGGTGCTCTGAAGGAGGCTCTTTGAACCTAAAGGTCAAGACCGCAGAACAATACAGCTGAGAGTACCGGCTCTACCGTATCCTTCATTACTGAGACACAACACATTACTGAGTCTTATCTGACTGATATCCATAACAGCATCCCCGACTGTACCATCCACTGCTCTGGCATCACCATATCTAAACACAACAAACAGCAGCCTTTCCATTACGTTCAACTTCATTTATCTCATCACACTACCTACAGTTAGTCCACTGTGTTTCACCATACAGTCAGTGCTCTGTCTACAGGACTCATTTGGTTCAGGTGAAAAATAAATAGCCCCAGTGCTCAGGCACACAGCCACTGCCCCCTTCCGCCAGCCCCTCCTTGGGCTGTCCACCTATCCCAGGCAGCCCCCCAGTGGAGAGAGAGCATGCCAGATGGGTTCGCTTCCTGTTGACAAATATGTTACTGCATATCAATTAGAGGGATTCTGTGCGTTGCTCCAGACTGCTGACGCTAATGGAGAGATGAGGGATGAGCCCCCTAAAAGAATTACGCTGGCTGCGGACGGGCAGTGACAGTAGGAATCCTACCACTACAGCAACCCCCATGGTTTATGACATGCCAACACAAACACACATTTGTACACACACTCCCCACAGTCACACACACACCTATGTAGCTAACCCTCCTCCCGGGTCTACATAAGTTCACCTTCCTGTGTCCTGCTCTTCTCTGCCAGTTATATTCATCTAAGCATCTGAAGCATCCGTGTCTGTCTGTCATTCAGGTAGCTACACCTGTCCCACCAGAGCAGAGCAGAGCAGAGCAGCCAGGCCCTGATTAAGCTGTGCTGTGTGCTCCCTCTCCTCTTCACAGCACCACCTTTATTTACCCTGTCTGTCCCTGCTCCCTGCTCCCTGATCCCTGCCTGGGCCTCTGGTATCTGTTATTCCCCCTGGAGACAATGACGAAATCCTCATCCTGCAGGAGCCTCTCTCAGCGCTCCTCTAATGATGCCTTGAAAGAGCGCTGCAACACTAAACCGCTCTCCTGAGTCTCTGTGAAATATCTGTGAAATTAGAGCGACGTGCTCCGCTCCCCGCGATGGCTCCTCACACAGAAAATGAGTCTCAGTGTTAGCCATCTACCTTGATTCAGATAAAATGGATGCCAGCGAGGACATGGCAGTTGAAGTGGTAATGTACGTGGTTGTAACGGATCAAATTGTCCCTAACACTCCTAGCCTCCTTTATTACCCCTAGTCCTCCACTAGACACTGTGAGGGGTTCATTGTGAGGCAGGTGGATCCCTCATTAGGTCCCAGTCTCTGGAGTGGAGYGGGGGATAGTGGGGGCGYAGGGAGTGGGGGCGAGGGGTTAGGYCTGCTTTTACGGCCCCTCTGATGCATGGTGGTGCTGTGGCTGCTGCATAGTAGCGAGACGGGGAAACAGTCCACTGTCGAAGACTGGGGTCACTGGGGTCACTGGGGTCACTGGGGTCACTGGGTCTGAGAGATCACACACATGCATAGACATAAGCATGCGCACATAGAACATCTACAACATATTACATATGACCACTTATAAGGAATACAAATTAAAATGTTAGCACATTATATTTGTTTATATTTGGAATCTACCTCTGTAAACCATAATTGCAAATGAAAAATATGCAAAAGCTTGAGTAACAACAGCTAACTCAAAAGAATTAGGAAAATAATCATCATTCTTTAACTGTGCACTTCTTTTGGGGAGGATGAGGGTCTATGTGTGTATAGGGGAGAGTAGGGGACATATGGGGATGACCTCTGGGTTGTGGCGAGGAGGTCACCAATCCACCGTGAAAGCTGTGATTTACACGTCTACACAAGGACCTCCAAACCCCGCCTGTGGCCACACAGTCCAACTCCACCACCCAGACAACAAGGGCACAGCCTACTGATGACAGACAATCTGCCTGGCAACTCATTATCACTCGCACTAACTGCAATGGCATCCAGGCTCCAGGCTGCCAGACTGCAGGTCACAGTGGCTTTAGCTAGAGAAAGAGCTTCTTCCTGGCTGAGTTGAGGAAGCCCTGGCCCTGGAGCATGGAGCCAGGCCCTGCAGCTGCACACCCACTGGATCAATTCCCTAGCATGAAGACATAAGCTGAGAGGAGGGCAACTCTACCAGTCAGAAGTGGCAGGTATAATTGCTCTGAAAATCACTCTAAATCTGCTCCTGAAGGATCCCAGGGCATGGGGATGTCAAACGCCAGTCCATGTGGTGAAATATGTTAAGAGTGGAGCGGAGCGTTCGCTCACAACACACATACCACAACACACAGACACACCCCTCGTTCACACACTTGCATACACACACATGCTGGACAGATGAAGCTGTTGGGCTGATTCTGTAGGTTTTTCTTGGCATCAAGTCCACTCAACTGAGAAGACATTTCCTCATTAGCCAGCCTCAGCTTCAGACATCTGTGGGCTGGGAGAGTCTGCGTACTGTGTGTGTGTGTGTGTGGTGTGTGTGTGTGTGTGTGTGTGTGTGTGTGTGTGTGTGTGTGTGTGTGTGTGTGTGTGTGTGGTGTGTGTGTGTGTGTGTGTGTGTGTGTGTGTGTGGTGGTGTGTGTGTGTGTGTGTTTTGTGTGTGGTGTGTGTGTGTGTGTGGTGTGTGTGTGTGTGTGTGTGTGTGTGGTGTGGTGTGTGTGTGTGTGTGTGTGTGTGTGTGTGGTGTGTGTGTGTGTGTGTGTGTGTGTGTGTGCACATGAATGACTGGTTAAGTGGATTGTACTGCACTGCACTGTACTGCACTGTACTGCACTGGATTGTACTGCACTCACTCACACACATAATGTACAGGTCTTCTAAACATACACACAGACATTGAATCCAACAGTACCCACGGAAGTACAGACTAGCACTGGTAAGTTGTCTGCCAGGCTAGCATAACCCCACCCCACCACTGACCCAGCCTGTGTGAGATCATGACTATGGCTGTGAGGGCTACAGCGTGAGCTCCTCTCTGTAGCCCTGTTCCTGGGTCAGTCAGAAGGGCCACGGTCTGGGCTTGGAGCTGGATGGCCCTGGCTGGCGAGGAGCTGCCTCTCGGCCGCCTGCAGGACCCTGCTCAGCCCCATCACAGCCCAGTGCATGCTAGGGCAGGGAAGATGAGGGGATATGAGAGACATAAATCGTTAAATGCCTCACCTTGGGTCGACGTTCACACCAGAGGCCACCAGCAATCTCTATTTGAAGCACTGCCTTTGCACCTTCAGGTCTCTGCTCCCTGGCCTTGCTATAAATCAGGATACACCCTCTAACCCCTTCGGTCCCTTTCCCTCTTGCTCTCTATTCTCCCCCATCTCTTTCTGGGAAACTCACATTGTCTCTCTGAATAATATATACAAAATATTTCCAACAAATATTTCAACATTTAAACCTGGAATGTCCTGACCTTGGAATATGAGGTTTCTGGTATTCTGGTTTTACTTTCAACAAGTCTAAAAACACTAATGTCACACAATGTGTGTTTTTAATGTGGATGTTAATTATTAAAGGAGGCTATAGGAGGCTACAGGAAGCTACATGAGGTTATAGGAGGTTATAGGAAGCTAAAGGACGTTATAGGAGGCTATAGGAGGCTATAGGAGGCTATAGGAGGTTCTAAGAGGTTATATGAGGCTATATGAGGCAATAGGAGGTTATAAGAGGCTATGGGAGGTTATATGAGGTTATAGGATGTTATAGGAGGCTATAGGAGGCTATAGRAGGTTATAGGAGGCTATATGAGGCTAAATTAGTCTACAGAAGGCTACAGGAGGCTATATGAGGTTATAGGAGGTAATAAGAGGCGATGGGAGATTATAGCATGTTATAGAATGTTATAGGAGGATATAGGAAGCTATAGGAGGTTATAGGAGAATACGAGGCTATAGGAGGTTATAGGAGGTTATAGGATGTTATAGTAGGCTATATGAGGCTATATTAGGCTATAGGAGGCTAAAGGAGCTTATAGGAGGTTACAGGATCCTAAGGGAGGCTATAGAAGGTGATGGGAGGATACAGGAGGCTACAGGAGGTTAAAGGAGGTAATATGAAGTTATAAGAGGTTATATGATTCTATAAGAGGTGACAGGAGGCTATAGGAGTCTGTAGGAGGTTATAGGAGGCTACAGGAGGTGATAGGAAGCTATTGGAGATTATAGGAGGTTATAGGAAGTTTTAGGAGGCCATAGGAGGCTATAGGAGGTGATATGAGGCTTTAGGAGTCTATATGAGGTTATAGGAGCTTACAGGAGGCGATAGGATGCTATTGGTGATGATAGGAGGCTACAGGAGGCTATAGAAGGATATAGGCGGCTATATGAGCCTATATGAGGCTACAGGGGGCTGTAGGAAGTTACAGGAGGGTTCAAGAAGCTCCAGAAGGCTACAGGAGGCTATAGGAGGCTATAGGAGGTTATAGGAGGCTATATGAATCTATAGGAAGTTATAGGATAACAGAAGGCTATATGAGGTTATAGGAGGTGATAGGAGGTTATAGGAGGCTACAGGAGGTGATAGGAGGCTATTGGGATCTATAGGAGAATTGGAGGTTATAGGAGGCTATAGGAGGCTATAGGAGTTTATGGGAGGTTATTGGAGGCTATAGGAGGCTATAAGAGGCTATAGGAAGTTATAGCAGGTTATAGGAGTCTAATGGAAGTTATATGAGGTTATAGGAGAATACGAGGCTATAGGAGGTTATAGGGGGCTATAAGAGGTTATGGGAGGTTATAGGAGGTTATAAGATGTTATAGGAGGCTATATGAGACTATATTAGGATATAGGAGGCTAAAGGAGGTTATAGGAGGTAACAGAATCCTAAAGGAGGCTATAGGAGGCTATAGGAGGTTATAGGAGGCTATAGGAAGTGATAGGAGGCTACAGGAGTCTGTAGGTGTCACGACTTCCGCCGAAGTCGGTCCCTTTCCTTGTTCGGGCGATGTTCGGCGGTCGACGTCACCGACCTTCTAGCCATCACTGATCCATTTTTTCATTTTCCATTGGTTTTGTCTTGTCTTCCTTCACACCTGGTTCTAATCCCATCAATTACACGTTGTGTATTTAACCCTCTGTTTCCCCTCATGTCCTTGTCGGAGATTGTTTTGTTTGTATGTGATGTGCTATTTAGTGTTGGTGTGCGACGGGTTTTGTACCCACTTGTTATTTTGTACACTTTGGTTGTTTTGGAGTTTTGTCAGCATTATTTAAACAACTACGTTTTCACCAAGTTCGTTCTCCTGCACCTGACTTCCCTGCCACCAACACGCACCCCAACACGCACTCCGACCACCTATGGAGTCAGCAGGAGAAGGTACCCCGGCCATGGAGGTGGAGGAGCGCGTCCAGGAGCATGCAGTAATGCTTTACTATCTGGGAGCCGCCATGGATCGCGTTGTCCAGACAATGGACCGCTGGGAGAGACAGGGAGTTCTTCCAGCGCCTCCACCAGCACAACCGAGGTCTCTCCTGAGCGCCCCTTTCCGGCCTGAACCCAGTGGGATCCGTCTCTCCATGCCACCGGAGTACGACGGGAGTGCTGCTAACTGCCAGGGTTTCCTCCTCCAACTAAACCTCTATCTGGCCACGGTCCACCCAGCTCCATTGGACCGCGAGAGGGTGACCGCCCTCGTCTCGTGCCTCACCGGGAAAGACCTGGAGTGGGCAACGGCGTGTGGAGAGAGGGAGATGCGGCGTTGGACCATTTTGAGGAGTTCACCCGTCGTTTTCGGGCAGTCTTCGACCACTCGCCCGAGGGCAGAGAGGCGGGTGAGCGCCTCTACCATCTGAGGCAGGAGACGAGGAGCGCCCAGGAGTTTAGGACCCTGGCTGCCGGAACAACAGGGCCCTGATCGACCACTACCGCTGCAGTCTACGCGAGGACGTCCATCGGGAGCTGCCCTGTAGAGTCACCACCCTCACTTTCGACCAGCTGGTGGACCTGTCCATCCGGCTAGACAACCTGCTGGCTACTCGCGGACGTCCAGATCGGGGTCTGGTGGTTCCATTCTCCCGCACCCCCTCTCCGATACCCATGGAGCTGGGAGGGGCGGTGCGCAGGGAGACCAGAGGGGGTTTCTGCTCGTGCACCATCTGTGGCGGCAGAGGTCACACTGCTGGTCGGTGCCGGGTTGGTTCCTCTGGGAATCGAGGCAGCAGGCAGGGCGCTCTGGCGTCACCCCAGGTGAGCCGGCACCATTCTCACCCAGAGCCCTCTGTTGCACATATGTTTGTGTCTGTCACGTTCCCTGAGTTTTCTCCGCATTCCCAGCATAAGGTGCTCGTAGATTCAGGCGCTGCTGGGAATTTCATTGATAGAGCGTTAGCTCATAGTTTAGGGATCCCCATTGTTCCCGTGGATGTGCCCTTCCTCGTTCACACCTTAGATAGTCGACCATTAGGGTCAGGGTTAATTAGGGAGGTCACCGCTCCTTTGGGCATGGTGACGCAGGGGGGTCACACGGAGAATTTTTTTATTTTCCTTACTGACTCTCCTGCGTTTCCCGTGGTGCTGGGCCTACCCTGGTTAGCTTGTCATAACCCCACTGTTTCTTGGCCACATAGGACTCTCACGGGGTGGTCGCGAGAGTGCTCAGGTAGGTGTTTAGGGGTTTCCGTTGGTGCTACTACGGTGGAGAGTCCAGACCACGTCTCCACCGTGCGCATTCCCCCTGAATATGCCGATTTGGCTCTCGCCTTCTCTAAAAAGAAGGCGACTCAATTACCACCTCATCGACGGGGCGATTGTGCGATAGATCTCCTGGTAGACGCTGCACATCCTAGGAGTCACATGTATCCCTTTCACAGGCGGAGACGGAGGCTATGGAAACATGTGTCTCCGAATCCCTGTGTCAGGGGTACATTCGGTCCTCCACTTCACCCGTCTCCTCGAGTTTCTTTTTTGTGAAGAAGAAGGAGGGAGGTCTGCATCCGTGTATTGACCACCGGGGTCTGAATCAGATCACGGTGAGGTATAGTTACCCGCTACCGTTCATAGCCACAGCGATGGAGTCAATGCACGGGACGCGCTTCTTCACCAAACTAGATCTCAGGAGCGCTTACAATCTGGTGCGTATCCGAGAGGGAGACGAGTGGAAGACGGCTTTCAGTACCACCTCTGGGCACTATGAGTACCTCGTCATGCCGTACGGCATGATGAATGCGCCATCAGTCTTCCAAGCTTTTGTAGACGAGATTTTCATGGACCTGCACGGGCAGGGTGTAGTGGTGTATATTGATGACATTTTGATATACTCCGCTACACGCGCCGAGCATGTGTCCCTGGTGCGCAAAGTGCTTGGTCACCTGTTGGAGCATGACCTGTACGTCAAGGCTGAGAAATGCCTGTTCTTCCAACAGTCCGTCTCCTTCCTAGGGTATCGCATTTCCACGTCAGAGGTGGAGTTGGAGAGTGACCGCATTGCAGCCGTGCGTAATTGGCCGACTCCCACCACGGTTAAGGAGGTGCAGCGATTCTTAGGGTTTGCCAACTACTACCGGAGGTTTATCCGGGGTTTTGGTCAGGTAGCGGCTCCCATTACTTCACTGCTGAAGGGGGGCCCGGTGCGCTTGCAGTGAACAGCTGAGGCGGACAGTGCTTTCAGTCACCTGAGGGTTTTGTTTACCTCGGCTCTCGTGCTGGCCCATCCGGATCCCTCTTTGGCGTTCATAGTGGAGGTGGACGCGTCCGAGGCTGGGATAGGAGCTGTGCTCTGTCAGCGCTCTGGTACGCCACCGAAGCTCTGCCCTTGTGCCTTCTTCTCGAAGAAGCTCAACCCGGCATAGCGAAACTATGACGTGGGGGACCGGGAGTTGTTGGCTGTCGTCAAGGCCCTGAAGGCGTGGAGACATTGGCTTGAGGGGGCTAGACACCCTTTTCTCATCTGGACTGACTACCGCAATCTGGAGTACATCCGGGCGGCAAGGAGACTGAACCCTCGCCAGGCAAGGTGGGCCATGTTTTTTACCCATTTTGTGTTTACCCTTTCTTACAGACCAGGCTCCCAGAACGTTAAGGCAGACGCATTGTCCCGGCTGTATGACACAGAGGAGCGGTCCATGGATCCCACTCCCATACTCCCAGCCTCTTGTTTGGTTGCGCCGGTAGTGTGGGAGCTGGACGCGGACATTGAGCGGGTGTCACGTGCAGAGCCTGCTCCCCCTCAGTGTCCAGCTGGGCGTCTGTACGTTCCGTCTGCTGTCCGCGACCGGCTGATCTATTGGAACCACACGTCACCCTCCTCTGGTCACCCTGGGATCGGTCGGATGGTGCGCTGTCTTAGTGGGAAGTACTGGTGGACCACTTTAGCTAAGGATGTGAGGGTTTATGTTTCCTCCTGCTCGGTGTGCCCCCAGTGCAAGGCTCCTAGACACCTGCCCAGAGGTAAGTTACAACCCTTACCCGTTCCACAACGGCCATCGTCGCACCTGTCGGTGGATTTCCTAACCGATCTTCCACCTTCACAGGGTAACACCACGATCCTGGTCGTTGTGGATCGTTTTTCTAAGTCCTGTCGTCTCCTCCCTTTGCCTGGTCTCCCTACGGCCCTACAAACTGCGGAGGCCCTGTTTACACACGTCTTCCGGCACTACGGGGTGCCTGAAGATATAGTGTCTGATCGGGGTCCCCAGTTCACGTCAAGGGTCTGGAAGGCGTTCATGGAACGTCAGGGGGTCTCGGTCAGCCTTACCTCAGGTTTTCACCCCGAGAGTAACGGGCAGGTGGAGAGAGTTAACCAGGATGTGGGTAGGTTTCTGAGGTCTTATTGCTAGGACCGGCCGGGGGAGTGGGTGGCGTTCGTGCCCTGGGCAGAGATGGCCCAGAACTCGCTCCGCCACTCCGCCACTCCTCCACTAACCTTTCTCCCTTCCAGTGTGTATTGGGGTATCAGCCTTGGCATCAGAGTCAGACCGAGGCTCCTGCGGTGGACGACTGGTTCCGGAGCGCGGAAGAAACTTGGGATGCCGCCCATGTCCACCTTCAGCGTGCCGTACTGCGCCAGACAGTTGGTGCAGGCCGTCTCCGCAGTGAGGCCCCGGTGTTCGCACCGGAGGCTATAAGAGGCTATGGGAGGTTAATGGAGGTTATAGGATGTTACAGGAGGCTATACAAGACTATATTAGGCTATATGAGGCTAAAGGAGGTTATAGGAGGTTACAGGAAGCAAACGGAGGCTATAGGAGGCAACATGAGGCTATAGGAGGTTACAGGAGGCTCCAGGAATCCATAGGAGCCTAAACGATGTTATAGGACGTCATATGAGGTTGTAAGAGAGGTTATATGAGGTTATATGAGGCTATAGGAGTCTGTAGGGGGTTATAGGAGGCTACATGATGTGAAAGGAAGCAAACAGAGGCTATAGGAAGCAACAGGAGGCTAATGGAGGCTTTAGGAGGTTACAGGAGGCTCCAGGAATCTTTGCAGGAGGCTAAAAGAGGTTATAGAACGTCATATGAGTTTGTAAGAGAGGTTATAGGAGACCAAMGGAGGCCATAGGAGGCTATAGGAGGCTATATGAGGTTATAGGAGGTTATAGGAGTTTACAGGAGGTGATAGGAGGCTATTGGTGGCAATAGGAGGCTATAGGAGGCTATATGAGGCCATAGGAGGCCACATGCGTCTGTAGGAGGCTATATGAAGCTGTAGGAGGTTATAGGAGATAATAGGACGTTATCTGTGGGTTTTAAGAGGTTATATGTGGTTATATGAAGCTACAGGAGGTTATAGGAGGTTATTTGATGTTATAGGAGGCTAAATTATGTTATAGGAGGCCATATGAGGCTGTAGGGGACTGTAGGAGATTATAGGAGGTTATAGGATGCTATATGAGGCTATAGGACGTTATGGGAGATTATAAGACGTTAAATGAGGTTGTAAAAGGTTATAGGTGGCAATATGAGGCTATATGAGGTTATAGGAGGCTATAGATGGCTATAGAAGGCTATAGGAGGCTATAGGATGTTATAGGAGGCTATATGAGGCTATAGGATGTTATAGGAGGCTATATGAGGTTATAGGAGGCTATAGGAGGTTACAGAAGGTTGTAGGAGGCTATAGGAGGCTATATGAGGCCATAAGAGGACATAGTAGGCTATAGGTTATAGGAGGTTATAGGAGGCTTAAGGAGGTTATAGGATACTATATGAGGCTATAGGAGTTTATATGATATTATAGGACGTTATATGAGGTTGTAAGATGTTATATAGGTGGTTATATGAGGCCATATGAGGTTATGGGAGGTTATAGGAGTCTATCGGAGGCTATAGGTTATAGGAAATTATAGGAGGCTATTGAAGGCTATATGAGACCATAGGAGGCTATAGGAGGTTATAGGAGGCTATACGTGGTTATACAAGGTTATAGGAGGCTATAAGAGGCTACAAGAGGTGACAGTAGGCTATAGGAGGCTATAGGATGCTATAGGAAGCTATAGGAAGGTATAGGAAGCTATAGGAGTTT
Source organism: Salvelinus sp. IW2-2015 (assembly GCF_002910315.2). Lineage (NCBI taxonomy): Eukaryota > Metazoa > Chordata > Actinopteri > Salmoniformes > Salmonidae > Salvelinus > Salvelinus sp. IW2-2015. Next base: position 59,935,278 of record NC_036855.1, read on the forward strand.
ACAGGAGGCTATAAAAGGCTATAGGACGCTATAGGAGGTTACACAAGATTATAGGAAGCTATAGGTGGCTATATGAGGCCATAGGAGTCCATAGGAGGCTATAGGAGGCTACAAGAGGTTATAGGAGGTTATAGGAGTCTAAATGAAGTTATAGGACGCTGTATGAGGCTATAGGAGGTTATAGGAGATTATAGGACGTTATATGAGTTTGTAAGAGGTTAAATGTGGCTATGAGGCCATAGGAGGCCAAAGAAGGCTATAGGAGGTTATAGGAAGCTATACGAGGTTATACTAGGTTATAAGAGGCTATAAGAGGCTACAATAGGTTATAGGAGGTTATAGGAGGCTAAAGGAGGTTATTGGAGGCTATAGGATGTTATAGGAAGTTATAGGATGCGATATGGGGCTATAGGAGGTTATAGGAGGCTACAGGAGGCTAAAGGAGGCTATATGATGTTATAGGAGGCTTTTGGAGATTATATGAGGTTGTAAGAGGTTATAAGAGGTTATATATGGCTATTGGGGGCTATAATAGGCTATAGGAGGCTATAGGAGGTTGTAGGATGTTATAGGAGGCTATAGGAGGTTAAATGAGGTTACAGGAGTCTACAGAAGGATATAGGATTATATAGGAGGCTATAGGCGTCTATAGGACGTTATAGGAGGCTACAGGAGGTGACAGGAGGCTATAGGAAGCTATAGGAGGGTATAGGAGGCTATATGAGTTTGCAGGAGGATAAGGGAGGCTATAAGAGGCTATAGGAGGTTATACGATGTTATAGGAGGCTATTGGAGGGTATATGAGGCCATATGAGGCCATAGGAGGCTATATGAGGTTATAGGAGGCTATACGAGGTTATACGAGGTTATAGGAGACTATAAGAGGCTACAATAGGTTATACGATGTTATAGGAAGGTATAGGAGACTATTGGAGGCTATATGAAGCCATAGGAGGCCATAGGGGGCTATAGGAGGCTAGAGGAGAATATAGGAGGCTATACGAGTTTATACGAGGTTATAAGAAGCTACAAGAGGTTATAGGAGGTTATAGGAGGCTAAAGGAGGTTATTGGAGGCTATATGAGGCCATAGGAGGTCATAGGAGGCTACAGTAGGCTATAGGAGGTTATAGGAGGTTAAAGGAGGTTATATGTAGCTATTGGATGCTATAATAGGCTATAGGAGGCTATAGGATGTTATATATAGGAGGTTATAGGAGGCTATAGGAGGCTATATGAGATTAAAGGAGGCTATAGGATATTATATGAGGTTGTAATAGGTTATAGGAGGTTATATGTGGCTATTGGAGGCTATAATAGGCTATAGGAGGCTATAGGATAGTTATAGGAGACTATATGAGACTATAGGAGGCTATAGGAGGTTACAGGAGGTTACAGGAGGCTACAGGGGGCTATAGGAGGCTATATGATGTTATCGGAGGCTATAGGAGGCTATAGGAGGTTATAGGAGGCTATAGGAGGTTATATGGGGCTATAGGAGGCTATAGGAAGTTATAGGAAGTTATAGGAGGCTATATATAGGAGGTTATAGGAGGCTATAGGAGGTTGTATGGGGTTATAGGAGGTTACATGAGGCGATAGGAGGCTATCGGAGGCTATAGGAGGCTATATGAGGTTAAAGGAGGCTATAGGAGGCTATATGAAGCTGTAGGGGGCTATAGGGGGCTATATGAGTCTATAGGAGGATATAGGAGGTTATAGGAGGCTGTATGAGGCTACAGGGTGCTATATGATATGTGTACTGCAGTGTAGTGTAGTGACAGCAGCATGGTGCCTTCCTGGGCTGTAACAACCGTAGAGCTAGGCTAGCTCTCACATGCTATGGGACCTTTCCATCCCCAGGGCCCAGGGTCAGGGGGAAACATACAGTAACCTTATCTGTGGCTAGAACTACCCACCAGGACTCCCTCCCTCCCTTACCTCCACCCCCAGCTCCCACTGAGCCCGGAACGTGGGTCGACAGCTCAGAATGCCAGGAATGCTCTGGACAGGGAAGAATGCACAGCCCAGGAGAGGGAGAAAGAAGTGATTGAGTAAGGCAGAGCGCAGGAAGGAGGACAGGGGCAGGAAGTGGCACAGGCCCTGCTGAGTTGCACCCCCTCCCTACTCTGCTCTGGTCCCCCCCCCCTACTCTAGTCTGGACTGAACCAGATGAACAATGACTGGGCCACTGCTGCATGAGACTTCTAGTCTGGCTGAAGAGAGACACACATATGTGCCATTGATATTAGAGGTTTCAATGTTACACCAGCCATAGGGAGTAGTGGTGTTGGTGTATTACTAGAAAGTAGGGCCCTATAAAAATCTGTTGTATTCTTTGTCTGATTCAGTTTAGTTTGGTCTCCTGATGTGGTTTAAGCATTGTTGTGGGCTTAGAACATCAAAATGTATTTTTTTAGGTTTTCACTCACAAAATATATTTTTTTTATACGAAAAAAACCCTAAAACAACTTGATGTTCTAAGCCCACAACAATGCTTAAACCACATCAGGAGACCACTTTTGAGGTCAGGGAAAAATCTAACAGCCAGAGACGGTTGTTTGGTTAAGGCCTTCGCAGACTGTACATCTGATTCAGTCTTTTACGATTATCATATGTCACACTGTGTGATGTCACCAAATTAAAAATATTGATATCAACCTGGCCAGATTGTACGATTTGCTTCAGTTCTGTCGTCATATTCTGCGATTGGCTTTTGAGGCCACACTACACGATAAAAGCAAAACAATTCTGACACTGCTACAACTTTGTCGGAGCCTACGACCGCACGTAGCGGTACTTAACCAGCAGACCTAGACCAAGTCACACTGACGAGCCAAGACCTCCGGCAATCGTTTAGAACCTAAGAATTTTCCCACGACATGGACATTTTGTCTGGGACGGCACAATCGTGGCATAAAGCCAGATGTACACTACACAATTTTTGCCCCGATTTAGCTGCCCCAGACAAGTTTTGGAGATCGGAGACAAGAACGGTGATCAGCAATAGCTGAGAGCTCTCCAGAAAATGAGCCACTGAGATGATGACTTTGTATCGCATCACCCAGAATGTGTACTCTCGAGCAGGAGCGATAACTTCTACTAGTATGCGTTTGTACTTGCCAAAGTGTCAAGTCGTTTCAGCTCTGACAAGCTCTTTACACGCAATGTCATTCAATTCAAAATGTATTGGCTTGATATTTCAACTCTGTATAGCAAGCGTGAATGTCTGACTGAAAACATTTTAGGCTGCTTTGTGCCACAGCTTTGTCTAGCTATCTAATCACATCCTTGTTGAGACAGTGTGGTATCGAGATTCCTCACGACCAAGTGAAGCATCTTGTAGTGTGTGACTCCCCGTCTGTGCCACATCGTTACGTGTGTGAACCATTATGATGGCAAGACAAAAAACTACAGGAAAGATGGTCGTTTATTGTGAGAGGCTCAGCCATGAAGCGATTTTAAAAGTCGTCCGCCCGGCATAATACAGCTAAAATTGTACATTCTGAAAAAGCCTTTAACTGTGTTTCTGTAATGCTGATGTGATTGCAGAGTTTATAAAACAAATGGCAACTGGATTGATGCAAATAATCATGATATCATTCTGCCAGGTAGACATAGGCTACTTTGTAGATAACATTTAATTGAGTTTTTTACGAAAGCCTTTCCATCTACCAGAAGATGGTTGTCATGACATCAGCATCATAGCTAAAGTTTACACTAAGTGCTAGTGCACACAGACAGGGGCGTTCCTGTGCAGAGAGAGAGAGAGAGAGAGAGAGAGAGTATCTGTGGTAATTGTAGGATGTGTAAATACGTCAGGACTGAAACAACACCTCACGAAGTCAGAGCACTAACAAAATGGCCTCTGAGTGGAAAGTGTGTATTGTGTGTAAGGTGTGTGTGTGTGAGAAAGGTGTGCTGCTAAAAAGAGTGTGTGTAGGGCACGGCAGTGAGTGGAGAATGCTGCCTCCACCTTGGCCATTTGTGTGAAACAGGGTAGCTCTGCTCGGTGGAAACACAATAGCACCATGCCCCTACATGAAATCAGAGACAAAAGACAGACAAGTTTAGTAGTATAGGGACCATTATACCTGATGTAATGGTTTTTATGTTTCCTTTTGAGGTTAATAGGTATCTACGGTAGTAAGGTGTCATAAAAGCCAAATGCCTAGTATGTACTACCTGGAGATGTAGCCTAGTAAACGGAAGAATTGAAAGACTTCTGATATTCAGCACAGACTGTGGTGAGTGGCACCTTGTTTTTGGTGGGAGATTCAGAAGCTCTTTTAGACTATGGTGTGACTTGAAAGAAGTCTCTTTTGTGAGGTAACACACTTGCATGTGCTACACTGGCTAGACTGTTAATCATTCTGACGACTTTGAATGAGTACTATTTAATTCTTTCCGAAGTTCAAGAAACAATATCCTGTATCGCAGAACC
>NC_036855.1:59944938-59967227 GCF_002910315.2 Salvelinus sp. IW2-2015
GAGAGGAGAGAGGAGAGAGAGAGAGAGAGAGAGAGAGAGAGAGACGAGAGAGAGAGAGAAGAGAGAGAGAGAGAGAGAGGAGAGAGAGAGAGAGAGAGAGAGAGAGAGAGAGAGAAGAGAGAGAGAGAGAGAGAGAGAGAGAGAGAGAGAGACAAGAGAGAGAGAGAGAGAGAGAGAGAGAGAGAGAGAGAGAGAGAGAGAGAGAGAGAGAGAGAGAGAGAGAGAGAGAGAGAGAGAGAGAGAGAGAGAGATACAAATTGATGGAAAGTGGTGTTGGGGGTAAAACATACGACATTTATAAATCCATGTACACAAACAACAAGTGTGCGGTTAAAATTGGCAAAAAAACACACACAATTTCTTCACACAGGGTCGTGGGGTGAGACAGGGATGCAGCTTAAGCCCCACCCTCTTCAACATATATATCAACGAATTGGCGCGGGCACTAGAACAGTCTGCAGCACCCGGTCTCACCCTACTAGAATCCGAAGTCAAATGTCTACTGTTTGCTGATGATCTGGTGCTTCTGGTCACTTGGTTCTTCACGGGGCTTTCTAATAAATATCACTCCATCATTATATTTCTCTATTTCCTCAGTACTTCTATCCTTCACCTCCTTCATTCATTCCTGTTCCGCAGACAAGGTTTGCCACTCAAACAGTTCCATCCCTGCTAATGTCTACATCAGAATCACATTCAAGTAATACCTTTTTATTTCAAAAGTGGCATTTAAATGGGGACGTTGCCTGAGTATCAGGCCGCTTTGTCTCCAGCAGTCCATCTGCTGTCAGAATATGGAGCATGTCGAGGAAGCCATCAAGTTCATTTTCGGTGTGACTGTTCGCCCTAACACTTTGCATCAGAAACGTCCATGCTTCTTCCATACCGCTCCTTGTCATTTATCCTAAGCAGCTTGGGGCATTTCACAAATAACTTGTGTCATGAAAAAGTTGAATAATCAGAAACATTAGCTCTGATGGCAGCGGAGAGGTTTAAAATGAGACGTCACTAAATTAGTTACAGAGCAGGGATTTCCACTAAGTGCATGTCCATGGCCTATTCTCAGTGGTGAATAACAAACTCTTTTTACAGTCTAATTTGTACAGGCCTAAACTTTCCAACACTTTACAGACGTCTTTCACAGAGAGAGAAATGGCTAATGTTGCCATTTAGAGGACAATGGTCCCTGAATGGCAGAATGACATCATGGAACAGGTGGTGACTGAAGACTCACACTGTCACAAGCGCAATGTCAGCGTGAGYTTAAAGACGGGACGAGAAAGAGGGAGAGAGAGAGAGGCGCAGGCTGTTTGCAACACACTCAGCTTATTTAAAACAATTCATTCCGTCTCCTGGAAAAGCTGGACTCTTGACGCCTCATTGAACAAATGTACCTCAGCTACTTCATCCACAGCTTCCAAACACTCCATCACGGGAAAGAGAACGCCGCTGCATTGCGACGCTGAGAGGAAATGAAGTCAGAAGGCAAACTTCTCGCCATAAGTCTTGATCAGATGCGAGTGATTGTTCAAGCATCGTTATCCAGGCCSGGCCTTTATAGGGAAACACTCTGCCTTCATATGGGCTGCATTATAAGCATCTGTACCCTGTGGGAGAGGACAGGGAAGCCCACAGTACAGTCATCACTGTACTGCAGCCCAGCTAGGTGATAAACATCTACTAGCAAYACACATCTGTGTCCGCCATCATCACTATGTGGAACTACAAGTTCTTTGAATAATGAATAACAATCTATTGCATAACATACAGCCTGGCAATTAGAGAAAATATATACCATTATATTCTGGCGATTGTTTAATGGACTGTCATAGGAATTCAATGTGAATCATTAAAAAGAGATACACATTCTCTCTCTATAACATCTAAGTGCATCTGTCCCCATGCATGTTCACCAGAACATGTGGACCTCAACACATCACCAAACCCCTAGCCATACACACATATAAAAATCCATTACCAACCGCTATCCAAATCTCATATCTCCAGTCATACACAGCGGTAGGCAGTCAGTCTACTATGCACGAGGTACTAGGCAGAGCGCCAGCTCCCCAGTATGGATATGAGCTGACCATAGCTAGCTGTGTACTGAAGGGGTGTTGACAGAGTACAGGGGTGGGACCACTGCAGAGCCACAGCCATCGTATAACACCATACAGCCCAGACCCAGTCCTGTAACGCACAGCCCTGACCAGCCTCCAGACAGCCCCTCACCAGCCTCACCTGGCCTCCTTCACATACCCCTCCAAATAACCTTGTCCCTCACACAAGGGCACGCTAATATTCAGTTTCCATTTTCACAACAATACAGTGTTGATTGGCTGTCAGCAAGGAGGTCGACTCGTGACATGTCTGATGCGTGAATGTGTGTTCCGAATTGATTTGGGAAAAACCCACACAGCTGCCCCCTATATGTTGGCTTTTAAAGCAGTCTTTAAGACTTGTCTCTATCGGCTGGCCTACCATTATGGCCTTCCTCCTAGACTTTGATTGTTGCTTTCATGATATGGTGAGATATAATTATTTTGTTTTTCTATTTTCTATTTTATTTTATGCACTTTGACATTATTCTCGTATAATGAAAAGCGCTTTACAAATGTAATACATTTATATTATTAGAATTTGTCTCTCCACAATAGTATTTAGACAGTGTATCTACAGGGTTGCATCGTTTACTGTGTTTTTAGTTTACAGAACTATATTAGTACTTTTTTATTGTATACAGAATAATTCATGGTTTAAAAACAAATCCCCTTCACTCCAGCCCCAATCCACATTCCAGCCTCCGGTTCAATACATGGTTCTGTCTTTGAGTGGGCTTGTGCTCTAAACGTGGGGGCTATGGAAGGAGGGAAGGAGCGGGGGAAGGAGAAGGAGGAGGGAGAGGCACCACATACAGGGTGTTTACAGAGCGCTCCACGCTCACCACACGTGACTACAGTGTGATGCTTAACACAGCCAATTAAGACTTTTATGGATCTCTGTGTTTTACTCTGTAGGAGAGTTGGCACACTAGCCCTATAGTGCCTCAGTGTTTGTGGGTTTAGCGCAAAACACAGGGATCTCATTGTAAACTCCCCCAACTAGAGGATCATAACCACATTCCAAACCTAGGCCTACATGTGCTGCACAGAGCTCTCCAATGCTGAACTAAAACCACCTTAAGCTTGGCTAATGCAGCAGATACTAGTCTACAGGTGGGCACAGCTGCTAGACAATAATGTGTGAGTTGTTGCCAAAAGTACAATGGATAGCATACAGGTGAGTAAAGTTGGCTCTGTGGACATATGAGTTACTGTGTATGGTAAGATACATTCCACAGTTAGGAATGCACTATGAGAGAGCGGCCTGCTGGGTGATGTCGACGTACGGTATCTACCATGAAGAGGGGAAGGCCAGTGCCTCTCAGCCCTCTCAGGGGAGTGTGTGTGTCAGCAGGCAGGCAGGCACACAACAGAGAGGATCTCTCCTAAGAACACAGGCCTCCAGTCTGCTCCTCTCTAGTGGTGGGCGTAATCCACTCCATGGAGGCCTGGCACACAGAGGACATTAACACACAGCATCACAGGAGGAGCAGGAAACCCCTCTCTGTCATAGTCAGACCCAGCATGATGAGCAGGAAACCCCTCTCTGTCACAGTCAGAACCAGCATGATCTCTCAGTTGGGCTGGAGCAGGCAGGCTGGCATCAGCCACTATGTACTCCACTAGTAAGGAGAAGACTGGCTGCTAGGGCTATTGGTTATGGGAAATGATCCCAAGCAGATGCTGAGGTCATTTTACACTAATATTACATTATTATCCTAGGATGTTGTACTTTAATGTAGTATTTAATCTTTTGAATTTTACATCGCTTTACAAAATATGTAGTACAGTAAGGCAATGTACACAGAGAATCTGTGGGAATCCTTGATGGAGTCCTATGTATCAGTGATTTAGATCATGTCTTAACATTTGTAGTTTACATTTCAAATCAGATGAAATATACCCCACTATTATTACTACATCATACAATAACCTACCCTATTTTACACCTATTCTGACAAAAGGCCAAACAAATATCATTTCCCAGTGATGTTGGTAGGCAAGTAATATCTGTTTAAATACCACCGTAGGTGTGATCAAACGGAAGAAGATTTATGTTTGGGAGATCCAGTGCTTTGGAATATTCCTGCTGACATTTATAAACGACAGCATTTATATGAGCTGAGCCCAGACTGGGGYTTACGGGACTATGTTCTCCTGTTATTTCCACAGTGATAGAGTACAGGCCATGGAGATTACTCCTGCAGATGGCAGGTAAACTCAGGTTGCGTTGTTTGGCTAGGTTGGTCTCTGCCTCTGTGTCTGACTTACAGGGCGAGAGGTAAGGCAGTGTTCCCATCTCCCCTCTCTGCTCCTCTCAATCTGTAGTTTGCTATCAGCCAAGATTGTGGTGGGAGATTACGCCAGGTGCTGTGTGTGTGTTTGTGTTGTGTGTGTGTGGTGTGTGGGTGTGTGTGTGTGTGTGTGTTGTGTGTGTGTTTGTGTGTGTGTGTGTGTGTGTGTGTGTGTGTGTGTGTGTGTGTGTGTGTGTGTGTGTTGATTTGTGTTTAACTGTAGTCTGGATCCGTGTTTTCAGCAGACCCGAGGCGTTTCAGAAACAGATCACAGCACCCAAACACAGCAGTTTCCCTTCCCTTCTCTTCCCTTCTCTTCCCTTCTCTTCCCTTCTCTCTAAGGAACTAACCTGACAGACCTCTACAGTCAAAAGCCAACTGTCCAAAACAATGCAGATATCAAAATCTCTACAAACTACAAAGTGCAGATCAAGATCTGATATAGCTACAACTCACATCCATTGGTAGGAAAACCCTTTGGTTAATAGTTTGCTGGCCCTTCACATACAGAGACTGGTTAATATTGCAGTGCCTAGTTAGACACTATTCTGAGGGGTTTCAGAGAATGGTGCATCACTTTTCATCTGTAACAAGTGATGAGGTAATTGGATGTAATATGACTGATAGTTAGGGTACTAAAAATGTATAATTGGACCATATCCTACTTGAAATGACTAGCAAAGAGTAGTTCTGATGTGAAATGATCAGGAACAAAGAATTTGTGGAATAAGTGGGTTTTTAACAAATGCCATCTCCTCACACATATTTAATTCCAATGAAAAAGGGAAGGACAGCGCTCATCAACAGTCAAGATGGATGACATGTATCAGCCCCCCCCCCTCTCTAATCTTCATCCCAGGTGCCCAGTGCACGAATGGAGCCACCATTCCAGCCAAATTAAAACTCTTAATGTTTCCCCTCTTCCTGAATATTTCATCCCACTTTATGAAGCCGCTCCGGATGATTTCCCACGTCGTGGCCAAGGGGACGAGTGAAGGACATTCACCCTTTTCCACTCCTCAACAAAGGCTGCAAGAAAAGAAGAAAAAAATCTAACAAACAGAAGCCCATCTCCTGTGGAGAAGACAATAGGGTGGTCTAGTCTGCCAGGGTGCAAAAAGAAATGTACAACCACTCTCAAATGAGACCCACCCCTGAGCTGAGCCAACAGACAAGGGAAAGCACAGACAGAATTATCATGAAAGCTAACAACCCTCCCCTTCTTTACAAAAAAACTCCTTAACTACCTCTTCTCTCTGCTATTTCCACTGTGTTTGGGTCTTTTGGGGCGCGATGAAGAGCTGGGGTCCCTGAATTTTCATATTTGATAAAAGCGAATGGAAATGAGTGTGTGTGTGTCAGAGGTGCTTGAAGCGCGCCACAAAAAGTCCCTTCAAGTCAACGTCCTGCTGGGCGGCCCTGGGGAGACCCCTCCCTGATTCCAGGAACTCTCTTTCCTTTATATCCCATTCTCTCTCCCATTTTACCATCTTTCTCTCTCCCTATCTGTCTCTTTCTTTCTCCCCTCACTCTGACATGCCTTGATCTGTCGGACGCTGCAGTTGCAGGGTTGCACGGCCGGGAAGAGGGAGAATAATAAGAAAACAAAATAAGGACGGAGGGGGAGATGGAGGGGTGGAGACAAGTGGGAGAGTGAAAACACCACTCCAAAGTAACCTTTAAGCAACATGGTCATTAACACCTCCATTAGAAGCCATTCTGTCTCTGCTACTCTATTAGTCACAGAAGCCTCATGCATCTCCCAGGCTGCCTGTGTTTTCCACAAGACAGCGGGGCGTTGGAACAGATGTCTTTGTTTTCTTTCCAACAGCAATCAGTCATCATCATCACCAGCAGTTTGTGAGCCTTTCACGTCAAGATGATCCACATGCATTTAAAGAGCAGGCTGCAGCAAGCTATGATACAGTATGTGAGCTCATAATTGCAGAGACAACATMACGAAGGAGAACACATCCATAACCCCAAAACAATCACCTCCATTACTGATGTATGTAATGCATTATAAATGAACAGCCCAATGGCCTCCGCAGTGGATGCACAACTTCTTTCCTTCCATTTACATCTGCAAAACTGTTCTTGTTCCTCTACTGTTCCTCTTCTTCCCTACTCTGACCAGGTGCCAGAAGGCCATAACCCTAGACAATGACCAATACCATCCATCTACACTCTTAGAAAAAAAGGGTTCCAAAAGGGTTCTTCAAAGGGTTCTCCTATGGGGACATCTGAAGAACCCTTTTAGGTTTTACACTGAACCCCAAAATGTAAACGCAACATGCAGCATTTTCAAAGATTTTACTAAGTTACAGTACATATAAGGAAATCAACCAATTTAAATAAATGAATTCGGTCATAATCTATGGATTTCACATAACTGGGAATACAGATATGCATCTGTTGGTCACAGATACCTTAAAAAAAAATGCAGCGCGACACATCTCCTTCACATAGGAAATGTGTCAGGCTATTGATTGTGGCCTGGGGAATGTTGTCCCACTCCTCTTCAATGGCTGTGTCAAGTTACTGGATATTCGCGGGAACTGGAACATGCTGTTGTACACATCGATCCAGAGCATCCCAAACATGCTCAATGGGTGACATGTCTGGTGAGTATGCAGGCCATGAAAGAACTGGGACATTTTCAGCTCCCAGGAATTGTGTACAGATCCTTGCGACATGGGGCTGTGCATTATCATGCTGAAACATGAGGTGATGGCGGCGGATTAATGTTATGACAATGGGCCTGAGGATCTCGTCACGGTATCTCTGTGCATTCAAATTGACATCGATAAAATGCAATTTTGTTTGTTGTCCATTGTCACGGCTCTCGTTGGTGGTAGAAAGAGTAGACCAAGGCGCAGCGTGGAAAGTGTTCATGATTTTAATTTAAAAACACTCAAACAAAATAACAAAATCGAAAACGAAAACGCGCAGTTCTGTCAGGGAACAGTAACTAAACAGAAAACAAGATYCCACAACCTAATGGTCAGGTCAGGGCCAGGGCATGACATCCATAGCTTATGCCTGCCCATACCATAACCCCACCGCCACAATGGGGAACTCTGTTCACAATGTTGACATCAGCAAACCGCTCACCCACACAACCCCATACACCTGGTCTACGGTTGTGAGGCAGTTTGGACGTACTGACAAATTGGATGTGGCTTATGGTAGAGAAATTAACATTAAATTCTCTGGCAAGAACTCTGGTGGACATTCCTGCAGTCACCATGTCAATTGCACACTCCCTCGAATCTTGAGACATCTGTGGCATTGTGTTGTGACAAAACTGCACATTTTAGAGTGGCCTTTTATTGTCTCCAGCACAAGGTGCACCTGTGTAATAATCATGCAGTTTAATCACCTTCTTGATATGCCACACCTGTAATGGGTGCGTGCTGGTGGCAGGGAAGTCAGGCGCAGGAAAACGAACTTGGTATAAACGGAGTCGTTTAATAAAACCAAAATATACAAAATAATAAAAGTGAGTACAAAACCCGTCTCACACCAGAACATAACTTGCACATAACATACAATCAAACAATCATCGACAAGGACATGAGGGGAAACAGAGGGTTAAATACACAACATGTAATTGATGGGATTGGAACCAGGTGTGAAGGAAGACAAGACAAAACCAATGGAAAATGACAAATGGATCAGCGACGGCTAGAAGGTCGGTGACTTCGACCGCCGAACAAGGAGAGGGACCGACTTCAGCGGAAGTCGTGACAACACCTATCCAGGTGGAAGGATTATCTTGGCAAAGGAGAAATGCTCACTAACAGGGATGTAAAGAAATTTGTTGCCAAAATGTGAGAGAAATAAGCTTTTTGTGCGTATGGATCATTTTTGGGATCTTTTATTTGAGCTCACTTTACAATGTGTTTATATTTTTGTTCAGTATAGATAGCACCTTTTTTTCTAAGTCTAGGGACATCACTCACAACTGATTCAAATGAACTTGTCACTTAAGTCAGCGTGCTTATGCATGGCAATATATTGTCTACCTGTTAAATGACTGTGCCTGGGAGTGAGAGCAGTCCCAAATTTGCCATTTTGAGAATAGCCAATTGACGCCCTAAATCTCCACCCATACGGAGGAAGGTGAAGACTATTTAACGTGTCAACGTTGGCCCAGTATACAGGTTAAAATAGGAACACACCTCCCTACGTTGATTATTGCACTGGAACTCTGTCTCAGCGAGAACAATTTAAATTGGATATCCATAACTTTTTTCCTACAGAATGGCTATTTGAAATTCACCTATTAACTGTACTTCAAATGATACAGCTGTTTCATAATTCACACTGCAAAATAAAAAAGACAAGCCAACATTAACACCTTTACCTTGTATAATGGGAAAAATTATTTGTTAGAGGTCTGAAAATATGTCCTCTTTTTCCTACCTATAATTATATCTTTAAAACATATCCACTTCAGGTATGGTTTCAAAATGTCTCCTCGGCAGTGCTAACAAGGCCTGCTGAAACCCAAAGGGAGGAGGCAGAATCCTTCATTACACTGGTGCATATATTACTATATATCAACCCACATGCTTCCAATATTACTATATATCAACCCACATGCTCCAAGTATTACTATATATCAACCCACATGCTCCAAGTATTACTATATATCAACCCACATGCTTCCAATATTACTATATATCAACCCACATGCTTCCAAAGTATTTTTACTATTATCAACCCACATGCTTTCAATATTACTATATATCAACCCACATGCTCCAATATTACTATATATCAACCCCAATGCTTCCAGTATTTACTATATATCAACCCACATGCTTCCATATACTATATATCAACCCACATGCTTCCATATTACATATATCAACCCACATGCTTCCAATATTACTATATATCAACCCACATGCTTCCAATATTACTATATATCAACCCACATGCTTCCAGTATTACTATATATCAACCCACATGCTTCCAGTATTACTATATATCAACCCACATGCTTCCAATATTACTATATATCAACCCACATGCTTCCAATATTACTATATATCAACCCACATGCTTCCCAGTATTACTATATATCAACCCACATGCTTCCAGTATTACTATATATCAACCCACATGCTTCCAGATATTACTATATATCAACCCACATGCTTCCAGTCATTACTATATATCAACCCACATGCTTCCGATATTACTATATATCAACCCACATGCTTCCAATATTACTATATATCAACCCACATGCTTCTAGTATTACTATATATCAACCCACATGCTTCCAATATTACTATATATCAACCCACATGCTTCTAGTTTTACTATATATCAACCCACATGCTTCCGATATTACTATATAGACACTTTCCCCCCCATTTTCTTCAGACTTATTACAAAACTTAACTTTCTCTCACTTCACTTCTGTTCTGAAGCATGTGTTGCATATTCATAACTCTTCCAATTAGGCACAAATACCAGACAATCTAGTGCAGGAATATAATCCAATATACATAACCGTTTTAAATAACATACCACAGTGTGTGGCTATATACTGCATATAAGGGACTATTAATAATGAGGCATATTGTGTTTGCTTGATAATTGCAATTAAAATAGTTTAAGTTGAAGAAGTGCCACCCTGTTACAATAAGGGTGAGGCCCTTGTGACATATGAATCTCTGTCTAGGCTCCATGGCTAGCTAAAACTGAACCTGATTCCCATTCTCCCCTCCTAGCGGCTACTGCCACTGACTGAGTTGCACCCGAAAGGAGACTTGGATACCTCTCTCTCTCTTTCCATCCAACAGTTACAATAGGGCATTCATTTCAGGAGAAGTGTAGTATTGCATAGATAACTATGTAAACGTACAAATGTAGGATCTTCATTTGAGCCAGTTTGCTACAGCAGGAAAATAATCTTGCAGCAACAGGAAATATGAATTATAATGAAGGGACATTTTTGTAGGGGTTGATAAACCAAGTCTGACATTTCAAAGTGGAAATTACAAAAATCAGAAGCCTTTTTAAACCTCAAATAGCGTACACAACAAGTTTAAAATGCCCAAGTTTAATGTTATCCTGCAACAGGGTGATCAAATGAAGATCCTACATCTGTACTCAGTCACAAAGCACACACACACATCACACAGTCACCACAGGCACACAGAGAAACATACACCCCACACACCTACGTGTGAACACAGACAGAGCGCCTAAATACAGTATCTAGAGTAAATAAGGGCAAAGTCAATTTTGTGGTGTGCAGTACATGGCGATGTTGTGTGTGACATAGTAGTGGTCACGGTCTGTGTGTATGGATGTGTGTATGTGCTGTGGACATGACAAGTGGATCCAGCCAGGAGAGGTAGAGGAGGGGTGGGGTTTGGGAGTGTCAGGGATGGGGGTGAGGGGGGGAGCTGCTGGACGGGGCAAAGGATTCTTTGAAGTCTGGATTCCAATTAAACCCCTGACTGAGTTCTAAGCGCACAAGAAAAATTACTGAGGTACAAGACATGGCCAGGTCCCCTCGTCCAGCCAAGCCTTTCCATTTTAGCCCCTTTGTCTCCCTGCAGCTCCTAATATTTATGATCGCCCCTCCTGACACAACCCCCACACCACCGTCCCCCATAACCCCCTCTCCCCTCCAGATAAAAAAAACTGACAGGACTTTAAAACAGCCCTAGCAGACTGACTGGAGAGTCAGACCCTGAGGTTTCGCTCCCCAATTCCATTCAACAACACAGAGAATCTCTGAGAAACAGAGCCACACTTGGAGGGAAAGAAGAAGAAGGGGAAGAAAAATTAAAAAGCATGTGAGAGCTGTAAAGTATGAATTATTAGTGACGAAAATGTAGAATAAAAGAAACATAAAAAAATAAATATGCACATAAATATGTGAAAAAGCTACGTCACGCGTTACATACTAGACTGCCAATTAGGTGACCCCACAACTCCTGCAATACCTGGGTAGAGATAGCTCTCCATCCCTTGTGTACCTTTAGATATTCATGTTGTTATTTTCACTTCACAGGCCTCATGAAACCACTGTTTTTCATGTGCATCTAATTACAGAAAATACTGGGCACAAGAGAAGATTTCAAAGTCAAAAGATTTGCTATAATCAACTTTCCCCTGTGAGAAGGAAGTAGACTTACCTATTAGAATGTACATTTTTTAGTTCCACAAAGAAACAAATTCCTTGTCAGAAATACAAGTGAAATATCTAGTCCTACTTAATTTACACAGAGGAAGGCTTCTGTATAAACCAGCCCTAATACTGTCATTAAAACACTTTCGATCACCCTTCTTATTGATAACCATTATTCTCTCACTACACAATGTAATACCTTGAACAACAAAATAATACATGATGTATTGTTTCATTGCGAGGGTGAAATAAATGTGATGAAAAGTGATCTTTTTTTACCTGACATCACAATTCAGAGATGGGTAATATTGTGGTATAATCCTGATCCCTGCAGCTAGACTCTGCAGTGCAGAGAGGGGATAGATACGTTACAGGGTGCTAGCAGAACGAGTTTACCTCAGAAACACACCATAGCACACCTTTACAAAACCCAGTATCTAGCTGCCTCTACTCACAGTTTTGTTTTCTCTTGAAATAGTGATGGTGAAAACAGTGGAGGAGCACCTTAGCTGGGGGACATGTTYCTGTTGAAAGGGAATGGAGAGAGAGAGAGAGATGGTGGATTTCAGAGGTWCTGKAGCAGTCCTGCAAGGCAACCGCAGGCAATTCTTCCCCTACGCTATCCTGCACACGCCACACTCTTTCTGTCTCACTCTTTCACATACTGTATGAATTTCATATGTTCACACACTCAGATACATATTCTAAACACACAGTGAATATACCAAATGTAGACTCTACCAAATATGTGAATTTCATTAACGCTCACTCTCTTTATACATATGTAATGTAAATAACACACACCACACACACACACCAACTATAAAAAATATGTGTATTGTTTTTCATTCCAATTCATAGGTCAAACATACAGACACAGACACACACACACTAAGCGTGTGTACACACACCGGAATAAAATCGAATTTTGAAAGTGTCGCAAACACCTGGTCAAATGCTCACATAATTCCCAGAGGAACCCTCTCAACTTGAACACTTCCTTGAGGGGGAAAAAATCTTGACAGCAGGTTTCAGCAAAAAGAGGAGGTTTATGAGTTTCTCTGCAGAGAAGGAAGAGAGGAGAGCCGAGAGCCTAGAGAGAGCGAGAGAGAGGCAGAGAGAGAGAGAAGGGGGTAGAGGGGAAGAGAGACGAGGAGGAGAGAGAGACGAGAGAGAGAGAGGAGAGAGAGAGAGCGAAGAGGAGAGAGAGAGAGAGAGAGGAGAGAAGGAGGGAGAGAGAGAGAGAGAGAGAGGAGAGAGAGAGGAGAGGGAGAGAGAGGGGGGGGGAGAGCAGAGAGAGGAGGAGGAGAGAAGTGGGGTACCAGGACTGGATGCAGGGAGCCAGAACTTTTATTTCACGCGGGAGGGGACAGAGCTGAGAGGCGAATATGTAAATTTCAAGAATGATAGGTGAACAATAACAAAGGTTTTTCTATTCCACTTTTACTTGCAAAAGTTTCGTGGGTTGGCAATTCATTACAGCAGTCGTCCTGACACGCTAATACAGCGCTTGGGAATAGACCCCTGCACGAGGGCCTGATATAAATATCTGCCTTCTCTCCAAACTAACTCCCAGCCACAATGGAGAGCCTTATCAGAAACAGTTCGGTTCTTTGGTGATTAGAAAGTAACCGCTTAGCTAATCAAATAGTTAATTGTTATGTATCAATTATGGCGGAATCGAAATAATACATCAGAAAGGATGCAGTGTGGTACATTCGGTGAAACTACAAGGACATAGTGTACAGTAGGCCACGGTCAGTATGCTGCTTCTGTAGTACGCCTTAGCGTCTGTAGTAGCACGTTTCTGTGTCGCCTAACGCTTCTGTGACGCCAAAGCTTGGAGCCTAACGATTTCTGTAGTACGCCAACGCTTCTGTAGTACGCCTAACGTTCTGTAGTAGCAAGCTTTGTAAGTAGCCCTGCAGTCTTGTACGTTACGCCTACGCTTCCTTGTCGCCTAACCGTTCTGCCTAGTGTACGCTTCGCTAACGCTTTTGTAGTACGCTACGCATTCTCGTCGTACGTAGGCGCTTCTGTGTACGCCGCATTACTGGAGTACGCCTACGCTCTGTAGTGACGCCTAACGTTCGCTGTCGCCTAACGTTCTGTGAGTACGCTAACGCTTCTGGTATGCCCACGTGTATGCTAACGGCTAGTACGCCTGTCTCTAGTACGGCGATACCTGCTTCTGTAGTCGTCGTAGGCTTTCTGTATAGCCTAGCGCTTCGTGTAGCCAGTTCTGTAGCGCCCTAACGTCTGTAGTGCCTAACGTTCTGTAGTACGCCTAACGCTTCTGTGTACTACGTCTCTGTAGTCGCCTAACGCTTTTGTAGTACGCCTAACGCTTCTGTAGTAGCCTAACGCTTCTGTAGTAGCCTACGTTCTGTAGTACGCCTGCGCTTCTGAGTACGCTCGTTCTGGTAGCTACGGCTTCTGTAGTACGCCTACGATTCTGTTAGTACGACCTAGCGCTTCTGTAGTAGCGCCTAACGCTTCTGTAGTACGCCTACGCTTCTGCTGTGACGCCTAGCGCTGTAGTACGTACGCCTTAAGCGCTCTGTGTACGCCTACGTTCTGTAGTTACGCCTAAACGCTTCTGTAGTCGACGCCTAACGCTTTCTGTAGTCGCCACGCTTCTAGTACGCTACGCTTCTGTAGTCGCCAAGTCTTCTCAGCGCTAACGCTTTGTTACGCCTAACGCTTCTGTATGTCAAAAAAACCTCTGGAACTTTGGATGGACAATATCACTCACTGTGTCCCCTCTCTGCCTCATCCCTCTCACTACATCCCCCTCTCCACCAGCCGTTCACTGCACACTCATTCCATCTCAACAAGTACCCATTTTCAGCCAAACCACGTACCTCTTCTGTTCAAACATCGTACCCACATTTTACCAGGCCGCTGTACCCATTTCAGTCGAAGATGCTCTGCCCTCCCCCTTTCGTCATGCAGCTCTGTCTGTCTGTCTTGTGCCTGGGGAGCCAGATAACCTTTGATGGAGAGAGCCTGGTTATTGTTGTCTGTACCTACCCAATACCTTCCCCCTTCCTCCAGCAATAGGGGATTTATGATGGAGAGGAGTAGGTGGCAGGGCCTGCACTACATGGCAGCCAGTCTGGATGAAGGAAAGGGGGCAGGAGACGAGGAGGAGGAGAACGCGGGGGTACAGGAACTCCACTGACCTGCCCAGGCAGGAGACAGAAGAGATGGGCTGGACCCAGGGAGAACAGTGCTCGGGTATATCTGGTTGTGATTATGGGGCTGCTAGTAGTGGTGGTGATGGTGGGAGGCAATCACTGTACTGCTCTTAGTACATCGCCTCTTCTTTAACAAAGAGAGACAAACTTTTAGAAGAAAGAGAAAACCAGGACTTYATTACAGGAAAAACAGAAAAGGGGACTGTAAATCATGGACGTGATTCTAAGCAAGAGTATTCACTAAATGTTAAGTGCCTATAGGACAGCAGTATGGAAATGGAAGGTTCAGACATGTTTATCATAGTCATTCTYTAGGAACACCAACAATAATCTGTGTTCAGAGGCTGTATTTATAGKGTTTCATAACCATCATCCTATACAATAATATGCAGATACCTAAAGGCTTTCTCTTAAATGTGAACTGATAATCAGAAAAAAGTCAAATCATACGGATCAAGTGAGACGGAAGATGTAACATTTGAGAAGGTTGAACAGCCCTGACAGTGGGCTGACACGTCCTGAGAACACATCCCAAGCCTGCAGGGCAACTCCCCATTACCACACCGCTACAGTACAGACCAGCAACACAACCAACCAGATATACTAGATAACACAACAATGTCTTCAAAACAAACCAATACCAGTAAACAAACAAACCAAAACACAAAAATATTCAATTTTTTTATGCAAGAATGCAATGACTATGAGAATATGCAAATAACATGCAGAGAACATGCAACATGCAAAGAACAAACAGTATTCAAATGTCATGATTTAACTAACCTAATGTAAAGTTAAATGTATGTTACATTCAACATTAAATCATTTTTTTGCTTATTTGCTTTTTTCTGTGATCAGTTTGGTTAGAATATAATCTCTTTATGTATTTTGTAGATTACGTTAGTGTGATTTGAACCCCATTTGGTTATTATGTATTATCTAGACAAATAGATGACACATTTTCTATATGTATTTTTTTAAAGATGTGATAGAGGTAGCGAGAGAGACAGAGAGAGAGACAGACAGACAGAGAGAGAGACAGAGAGAGAGAGAGACAGAGAGAGAGAGACAGAGAGAGAGACAGAAAGAGAGAGACAAAAAGAGAGAGAGACAGAGAGAGAGAGAGCGAGAGACGAGAGCAGAGAGAGAGGAGAGAGAGAGAGACAGAAAAGAGAAGAGAACAAGAAGAGAGACAAGACAGAGAGAGAAGACAGAGAGAGAGACAGAGAGACAGAGAGAGAGCAGACAGGAGAGAGAGACAGAGAGAGACAGACAGACAGACAGACAGACAGACAGACAGACAGACAGACAGACAGACAGACAGACAGACAGACAGACAGGACAGACAGACAGACAGACAGACAGACAGACAGACAGACAGACAGACCGACAGACAGACAGAGACAGACAGAGCAGACAGACAGACAGAGAGAGAGAGAGCACATCAGTGACTGATAGTGCCCTCTTCTGCTCATAGGCTGTATAATGTTCCAGCTGCTCCATTGTTTTGGAGATTATTGCAAAACAATAAAATATGGTATATAACCAAATATCGATATAATTTATACTTCTTTATAGCATGTAATAATTAAACACAAAAATTAGAACCATATTTTTTTTTAACATAATTAATGAGAAACAGGGACGTTCTTAGTTGCATATAAATACCTCAATGATTTATATCAACGTCAAATAGAGTAAATAAAGGGGGCCGTAAACATCACAGAAAAATGGAGGAATATTCTAGAATCCAAGAGCTATATGAGATAAGTAGACTGCTGTGTTTCTATGGGGCAGACTGAGTTACCATGTGGCAGGGCCGTATAATAAAGGTTACGGCTCTGAGTGGAGCCTTATAGGTCAACACGCGTCACATATCAAACACACTGACTGCAATGGGGATCTACAACTGATAGAGACACAGCAATCCTATGGACCGAAAGACCTCGGACAGTCAGGAAAAGTGCAGCCCGGGAAGCCAAGCATATGCCCCCCGAAATCAGCGGCGAAAAAGCATGACACAGCGACACACATCTCCTGTGTTCCAGTATACCTCAGCTATACGGCCAAGTCGGCCAAGGCACTAACCTCTGCTCCACAACATCCCAAACCAACCTTTAATCACTCAGTGTGTGTGTGTGGTGTGTGGTGTTGTGGGTGTGGTGTGTGTGTTGTGTGTGTGTGGTGTGGTGTGTGTGTGGTGTGTGTGTGTGGTGTGTGTGTGTGTGGTGGGTGTGGTGTGTGTGTGTGTGTGTGTGTGTGTGTGTGTGTGTTGTCCTAATGTCCACCATGTTTCTGTATCTCTATTGCCTGCCAGACCTACGGCGCTGATAAAATTCCACATTTACTTTCTTGATTAAATGTACAGGAGTGATCCAAAATTGTTTTATTTAATGATGAATATGTACCATAAACATTTACAAATAAACAAATATTGAATTAGTATTATTTAGAAATGTGTTTATTCAATATATTTGACTATATTAAATTATTTGAATAGTAGTATTTGCATATACATTAAATCTCATAATTATTGATCATAATAATTTATCAAGTTTTATCAATTTTTAAATATTACATTGTTTTTATACTGAAGGTCATCTCATTTTGTAGCATAGAGGACGTGACAACAATATCTGTGAGATTAGTGAGTACGGTGTTAGTCTGTATGTTGTGTGCTGTGGATGCTGTGTGTACAGTATTTCTACATGATAGGGTTCTTTCAACCTGTTAACATGAAGCACACACCAGAACATGGGCAGAGGACATCTCTGGGCTGTGAATGATGACCTATTTTTTTTAACCCATATTTGATAACCTGGTTTTATTAAAATTGGATCCGAAGAGGGCAGTTTCCCCATTTGAATTTAATGAAGGCGCGTGGCTAGACAGGAAGCTTTTGATTTATACACTGTTATAAACCCGACCGGAGAGAGAGAGAGCCAGGCAGGCCAGGCAAGGGGTTGAGAGAGGCAGAGGAGAGATCAAGCCCAGGACCGAGGGAGACAGGCCAGGCCTCACACCGAGCACAACCAGGCTCTGAGCTCTCGTGTGCCCCCCTGCCTTTCCTCACAGGGGGAGAGAGCAGAGAGGACCCAGGACCAACGCTGTGTGGCATCCCTTTCTCACATCCCTCTTCCTCCTCTGATAGCTCCTCCATTATTCATATTAAAATACAGAGTGATGTAAGGATGAATATAAATCCAGTCGACACAAAACAAAAGCTGACAGCCCACTTTGTCCTCAATGGTCACTTGATTGTTCTGAAAAATAGTTTAATTACACCAAACGGTTATGTATTATACATAGTGCATATGAGCATCCAAATAAGTTCTTTTTGAGCAAAACCTGAATAACAAATATCAATTTGTCGAGCAAAATACTGAAAAACATTTAAACATTCTAATATTAAAATATAATATTATCTTTTGCCTTCATGATCAATAACCAAGCTGAACATTATTTGGTGGAATT
The DNA here is from genome assembly GCF_002910315.2 of Salvelinus sp. IW2-2015. NCBI lineage: Eukaryota > Metazoa > Chordata > Actinopteri > Salmoniformes > Salmonidae > Salvelinus > Salvelinus sp. IW2-2015. Next base: position 59,963,171 of record NC_036855.1, read on the forward strand.
CCGTTTTGTGAAGAAAGTGGACGCATTATGAGCCTCCTATGAGTTCCTTTGTTCAACTATTCAAAGGCAACCGCGGCTGTCTAAAATTACACTACAACACAATAGGTGACCTCACAAGTCTAGTCACTGGTTACATTACTCCTCTTCTCCAATCACTGCATCACTCTGACCCACTAGAATAATTCCAGCACGAAACGCATGTTGCAGGATTCTAGTTTCCTCAACCAATAACTGCACACAGCTAGCTGGGAGGTCTGATGCCAAGGACCTAGACCTGGTCCGCCTCCTCTCTACTGGTGTAACCAACGGGGCCATCAGTGTGTGGTAGTGGGCCTGGTGGCTCACCATGCTCAGCTAAGGTATGGCTACCTGAGGTAGAAAGGGGGAGAGGGAGATGAAGAGCCCTCTGTGCTGACTGCCTGCCTGGTGGCGACTACGTCCCAGTTCTCTCAGGTGGTCAGCGAGCAGGGCAGAGGGCAGACAAGACCAGACGCAGGCCAGACGCTACCAGGACAACCGGCCAGTCAGCCTCTAAACAGGTTAACTTATTTAAAGACTACAGATCACCAGGACATCTGGAAGATTCATTTTAAAATGAAAAGCGATAAACAAAATATTTGAAATATGCATCAGTGAATACTAATTTACTTTATAGTTTTATAACTTTTTTTTAATTGACTGTAAGCCTCTGTACATTTAATTTATAAGTTTTGTTTAAATAAATGAATATAATGCTAGTTCTCTACAATTCAGATGTGTATACGCATCTAACCCTTTTCATGTACATGTAGTGTACTAAACCCATTGCATAGATTTTGATCACAATATCAAATTATCAATGGATGCACACCTTATATGAGATGCAATGCCGCGAGCATCTAGCTAGTACAAAACGGTCGTCCGAGAAGTTACTTAAACAGGTGAAAATAGCATTGTTCTTTTTTAATGTTTTGCTCAACACGAGCAGCACTGCTGTCCAAGCGCCTTGTTTTTTTCAGTGTGTCAGACAAAAGAGAGGAGAGCATGAAATGGAGAGGGCAGGGTATCCTAGAAGACAGTGGGGGGTGGACAAGAGGAAGATGGAGGGCTGCCTGAACATGCACTGTGTCTCCAAATCTACTTCGAATACATTTCACAATTCATCTGACTTGTCGCTCTACTGCCATCGGCCTGAGACGAATCAGACGCAGACGCCCATGTAGATTCCTCATTCCCGCCTCCCCCCCTGCCTCCCTTCTCTCTGCCGTTATCCCCTCCCCCCCCCTCCCCCCAACACCTTTTTTCAGTGTATGACACGCTGGCTGAAGGAGAAGAGGAGCAAGGCAATTCACATCCTCCCCAAATGGAGCGGCGAAGATGCTCGAGCTAAGACTGGACGCCAAGCATCAAAACCATGTTAGTCACCTCGAGATACCCGGTACAGAACTCGAAGAAACGTGGACCATAATCCGCAGAACTAAGCATGGCACATAACAGCTTGTGGCCGTTTATACGCAGCGGTCACATCTGACGTTGCCGGAGCAAATATACATGCATCATGAGATCTACGCGAGTCACATAAGAGCACAGCCGACTTCGTAGAGGGTCGACGCTAGGCCAGATTGAGGCAACCAGACTCGATGCAAGAGCGGCTACCAGGAGGGCATTGAGAGGGTTAGTGAGTGTGTTGTAAGGGCTGCCATTCTGGGGGGGCGACGGGTGTGATGTGCGGGGGGGGGGGCGCCGGGGTTGAGTCACGTGCCGAGGTTTCGGAGGGGGATGATAGTTGGTGCCTCTATGGTCGGGAAGGAGGCTGTATCGCTCAGCGGCCTCCTGGTGACGATAGCGCTCTTGGGGTTACAGGGCAAGTTGACAGACGGACCAGACTCGGTGTGGATCGGAGGTCGTGTGCGGATGACGCCGGCGGTCTCGATTGTGGGAGAACAGAAGAAATTGTATGACCTACAGGGTGGGCACTCCTGGGAATGGCGGTCTTAGTGGCCTTGAGAGCGGATGAAGTCCAAGTGGCGGATCGGGCGTAGGATGGGATATGGTGATGGTGGAGTGATCTGGGGGCAGGCAAGGGATGATAATTACCAATCGGACATGTGGTTTGGAAGCTTGGGTGGTGTCTCTGGGCGGTCGACTTGGGGGGTCGATCCTCACGGCCAGTGGTTGCTGGGGCAAAAACTAGCGTTCATCATGTGGCGGCGGGGGGATAGGAGTCGTTCATCGCTGGGGCGGAGAAGGGAACGTTCACGCCGTGGTCAATCCTAGTGCGCAGACGGGTCTGCAGGAGCCCGGCGCGACGTTGGCCGGCCGGTGGTGGCAGGGGCGGCACCGCTGCGGCCCCAGGATGGTGGACGGCTATACTTCTTAAGAAAAGTGAGTATTTGTTACTGTCTACTAGATGCCTTCTACTGGATATTATCACTGTAATGTTGGTCCGGTTTTCAGCTGAAAGTATTTGGCAGCAAGGGGATTGGGCAAATATTAAAACAGTGTCCTGCCAAAAATATTATCTAATCTACATGAAAACACAGTGCACAATAAATATGTAACCTTTAATACAACAAATAATAGTTTGTTAGATATTATGAAGGCTTAGGGATCGAGATATTACACTCGATTGGTCAACGAATGAGGCTTGAACAACATGGCGCGATGACCAAGCAGATGTTCCATCTCCGACTAGTCGTTCCGTCTACGAAATATTAAATTTCAAGAAAATAAAAAATGCTGAATAAAACATCTACCATAGCAGCAAAAATATTTGAACTATGTATTTTGGGGAGTGGCACAAGTGTCGGGGGCGCCGGTGTAGAACCAAAGCATCTATTGAGGGTTTCAGATTCCGCATTGAGATCTGAGAGGAATCTACGAAGTCAGGCAGTAACTGAGCACATGAGGTGTTGGGCTGCTATGTTAATACATCAGTAAACAGGGAAAGATCATCGTAGTATGGCTAAAATGGAATCTGTGGACGATGGTGGCTTGGCAGGGAGGTTGTCTACAGAGGGGCGTCACCTGCGACCAGTTGTGGCCCATGCCACAGAAGCCATCTCAGTCCAATAACGGTGTTTGTGCAGAGACACATGTTGCCAGGGAACGCTTGGCATTTTCGAATGATGGCCTCCTGTCCACGACACAAAAAGGAATAATAGGGAAAGAAGAATGGGCAGGAAGAGGGAAGGATAATAAACACTGTGCTCCTTCACACCTGCTTCTTTACGCAGGCTGCTAGCGCTTGGCTCTCCTTTAAATGCAGTATACCAAGGGGCAGATTGGACCTGTCCTACAGGAGCTTCCCTCACACCCCCACTGGAATAACCAGTATTCAAAGGCCGCCCGGCCCCCTCGCACGCATAGGGTCACTTTACTGGGGTTTACTGCTGCTCTCAACACAGAAGAAACGCAGGAGATTGAGGGATATTAATGGGTAAGCGCGGATAGTTACTGTGTAAAACCCTCTCTTTGGCCTCCCTTTTTTCTTTGTTTGGCCAGAGGAGCTGAGGCTTAGAGGAAAAAGGTACCGCTCAATAGACATGAGACGGGGATACAAGCCAGAGGAAGATGTAGTGAGCGCCGACAGCAGCGACAGAGGGCGCAGGAGGATAATTAACACACCCAGAGCCCCAGCAAGAGCCCGCCTCATTCCGATGCTCTCTCTCGTGTTTCTCCCTCCCTGACTTACTGTCTGTCCTCTACTCTCTCTCATCATCACAACACACACTCCTCACTCTCATCGTTTCATCTCTCTCTTCTGCTACCTCTCTGCCATGAAAATACCAATCCGAATGCAAGGCCACAAAGGCCTTACATTCTCGAATGAACAAACACCAGATGACACAACCACACGCACCAACGTATTAAGAGCTGAATTTTTGCTAGCTATCCTGCAGTGAAGATCCCCACCCAAGTGGTCCAAATATGTAGTAAAATGTACGGGAGGCGGAAACACACAGAGCTCCCACTGGCTTGAGCGATCACCTGCATTTTTCATTTGTGTGCTTTTTAAAGATCATAATTTGATCTCTGTTTTCATCGATTACTCCCAGACTGTCTGCCCCGCTGCCTC
>NC_036855.1:59967252-59971384 GCF_002910315.2 Salvelinus sp. IW2-2015
GAGAGGCAATTCACAATCCTCCCCAAATGGGGAAATGTCAGTAAGGGAACCAACATCAAAACCATGTTGTCATGGAGATACAGTACAGACCAGAAATGACATACGAACACATATACATTGGCCTTTATACACACACTGACTTGCACAAATACACACAGATATACACACATATACACACTTTTCTTAAGAAAATGTAGTATTTGTTACTCTACCTAGATTGCCTTCTACCTGATATTTACACTTCAATTGGTAACGTTTAGCTGAATCTATTTGAACAAGGGGATTGGCAAATATTAAAACAGTTCCTGCCAAAATATTATCTATCTAAATGAAACACAGGCAAATAAATATGTTAACCTTTAATAAACAAATAATTATTTGTTAAATATACGATAATACTATTGTCAACATGCTTGAACAACACATAAACATATCTCTCCACTAGTGTTCTCCGAAATAAAATTTCAAGAAATTAAAATGCTGAATAAAACATCTATCATACAGCAAAAATATTTGAACTATGTATTTTGTGCTATGGCCTTTGTCCAAGCACATTGTTTTTCCATTAAGATCTGAGGAATCTATTTAAGTCAGCAGTAATAGCACATGATGTTGCTGCTATGTAAATACATCAGTAAACAGGCAAATCATCTCAGATGTCTAAAATAGAATCTGTGGACGATTTTGCTTCAGGGAGGTTCTACAGAGGGGTCATGTGACCAGTGTGCCCATCCACAGAAGTCATTCTTCAGCCAATAGTGTTGTCAGAGACACTATGTTGCCGGAACGCTTGGCATTTCGATGATCTCCTCCACACACAAAAAAAAGGAAAAAAAGGGAAGAAAGAACGGGCAGGAGAGGGAAGGAAAATAAAACGGTGCTCCTTCACCCTGCTCCTTTACCAGGCTGCTAGCGCTTGGCTCTCCTTTTGAGCAGTAATACAAAGGGGCAGATCTGGACCTGGTCCTACAGGAGCTTCCCTCACACCCCACTGGAATAACCATATTCAAGAGGCCGCCCGGCCCCACYCGCACCAGGGTCACTTTACTGGKGTTACTCTGCTCTCCAACACAGAAAAACGAGGAGATTGAGGGATATTAATGGTAAGCGCGGCATAGTTACTGTTGTAAAACCCCTTCTTTGCCCTCCCTTTTTTCTTTGTTTGGCCAGAGGAGCTGAAGGCTTAGGGATAAAGGTACCGCTCAAATCATGAGACGGGGATAAAGCCAGAGGAAGATAGTGAGCGCCGACCCAACGACAGAGCGCAGGATAATTAAAACACCCAGAGCCCCACAACGGCCCTCATCCATCTCTCCTCTCGTTTTCTCCCTCCCTGACTTACTGTCTGTCTCTCTCTCTCTCTCTCACACACACTCTCACTCTCTCTCTCTCTCTCTCTCTACCTCCTCTGCAGAAAATACACACACAGCCACAGGCTTACATTCTCGAATGACAAACACACAGATGACACACACACGCACAACGTATTAAGATGATTTTGCTGAGTATCTGCCAGTAAGATCCCCAGCCCAATGGTCCTATGTGTAAAATGTACGGAGGCGGAAACACACAGAGCTCCCACTGGCTTTGAGCGATACCTTGATTTTTCATTTGTGTGTTTTTAAAGATCATGAATGATCTCTGTTTTCATCTGATTACTCCCAGACTGTCTGCCTCCGCTGCCTCATATAAACACAAAGAACAGAAGCGTATTATATGGGACACGACAACGTATTCCTATTAATTCAACAGATGTCCTTCAGGTTACACGGTATATTCATTCCTGTATTACTAGTGGTTCAAAAAGCCATGCGACTGTGAGGATGCCATGAATACAAATTCATTGAGGACAGATAAATACAAAGGCAGGACATAGTGGTACGCCTCCATATAAGCMTGGATAGTGTTTATWTWAAGTCTGYAGCTAGTGAATGGGTTTCMATGGGTGTTTWTTAAAGCCGGACMTYGTTASAATTTCAGATGAACTGKGAGAGGATGTAGTGATGTGCTGCTACGTGAGAGAGACCTGCAATGACTAGAATCACAGCCATTCTCCACACCACCGTGAAGAAACAGTACAGACACAAAAGGACAAGAGTGTCTGTGTATCCTATGTGTATGTGTGTGTATATAATAACAAAGAGCGGTAGAGGGGTGTGTGTGTGGTTGTGTGAAGGGCGATCACAATGCTACAGCCTTGTACTGCAGCCGCTGGCCATGCTCCTGGGCAGGCCACATTGCCCTCTACTGGTGGCTGGGGTTCAGAACAGTGCTGASGGAGAGGATGCACAACAACCACAACCCTGGCACCAGACCACAGAATGGAAGGTGTTAAGCAAATAGATTTCAAGCTGGGCATATTGCTGTGTAAAATCGATTATCCATACATATGTCAAGATTAGAGTTTTATCATTTCGAATACATACATTAAACATATACACCTGGTTTACTAACTACAGGACAAATTCATAGCAAGCTTTTAAAGTACTTTTGGATGGTTCTGCATTTGATGAGGTGAGACAAAACAAGACGTCTTATCATCTTCTCAGGGGAGTTGGTTTCTCCTGTGGCCCAGGGCTCATATGTGTGGTCAGTGCTCTGGTGTGTGTGAGACAGAGACTGAACAACTCCCTATGAGCGACCTGTGACTGAAGATGTGTGAGAACAACACATTGACTGGGGGCCAGCAGCTCAAAGGGACCCCATACTACACCCATGGTAGAGTCATTACCACAAGGCCTTTGATTTCCACGGGAGAGAGAAACCTCAGGTTGAAGACCAACGTGGTGCTACAGTGTAACTACTGCTGCTGCTACACAGGGCAGGCCAGCTCTGTGAGCCACACAGGACCAACCCTCAGTTAGGGGGTCAGAGGGAGCGCTGGCTCAGATGAATTGTGATGTGTTTAAGATGATTTATTACAGGGGTCCCCGTCTCCTTCTGCTACCGGCCCTCTTAAAGACCTCTATGTGACACGCCAGCAGCTCAGGTTTTACCACAGCCAGTGTTTACTGTGCCAAGCGGGGCGCCTGGAGTGTGTTTGTGTGTGTGTTTGTGTGTGTGTATGTATGTCTGTTAAGAACATGGCAGAGGAGGAGTCCAGACAGAGGGGCTGCTGTCTGCATCATTAGGGCCAGACTGAGCTGCAGCCAGAGGTCACAGGGTCAAGGGTCATGAGAAAAGAGCACTTGCTGATGCCTGCCCCACTTTCCCTGTTACAGGGTCTGTCTGTCTGGCTCTACCTGTGTATGTTTGGGGAGGAGGGGGGGGTGTTTTGGGGAAATTAGTGGGGGTCATCTGCAGGGGTTAGAGTGAGCAACTGCTGTTTCAGAGGTACCACATACACACACATGCACACAAAATCGACACACACACAAACACACACGCACACAACAAGCCAGTGACGGGAAACCTGCCACATCCCAAGGGGTCTCTCCGTTCCCTTCGATTTCAAAGCACCTGATCCCTGTCTCTGAGCACGGTGCTTTGGGCAAACTGAGCACATACAGGTACAGTGCCAAGCCCAAAGTCACTGTCTTTTCATACAGTCTTTTATTCCAAAGCGCTTTCGTTATAAACTAGGTGTCAAAATCCCCTTCACAGAGCATAAGCAGGGAAGAAATGCAGAAAGGCTTGATATGTCAGCATCCTCCAAGCATAGAACAGAATCTATTGTCAGACTTTTTAATATGGATTTTTAAACTGTATTTGAATGAGAGGCCGTAGAGACACATAAAGAGACATGTTTGCATGGTGTGACTGAACAGTGGGAGGTGCTGTAAGTATGTTTGGCAACAAAATTCCCTAAATGTGGTTATATTCTAATAAATACATTTGCAACTCACACCAAATAAAATGTGTAAAGAACAGACGTGGTTTTTCATTCTGGGGCTGGGCAGGGGAGGTGGCATGTGTAAGTTGCACATGGGAGAGTCTGTGATGTCTGCCACTCTACCCTGATATTCTGTGAGAGGGGATAAAACGTGGGCATGAACATAATCAGTCCCTCATGCAGCTCTATATGCACACAGAGGGACAGAACCACCGAGACAGACAGACAGACAGACAGACAGACAGACAGACAGACAGACAGACAGACAGACAGACAGACAGACAGACAGACAGACAGACA
>NC_036855.1:59972749-59978576 GCF_002910315.2 Salvelinus sp. IW2-2015
ACACACACACACACACACACACACACACACACACACACACACACACACACACACACACACACACACACACACACACACACACACACACACCATTGCCCAATAAACTGTGGAAATCAAATCAAAGTCATACTGTCCACATGCACGGTCTGATCAATATTTATTTTCCCTTTATGTATTTATTAGTGTGTTCAATTTCACTGGCCAATAAGGCCTACTTTATATTAATTATTTCTGAGGCAGTGCAGCCACAGGCTCCAAATGTTTAATTGAGATGTGATCTGTAGCAAAGCAAACCTTATGTTCACGTAATGCAATTAAAACTAAGTCCACAGCATCACTAAGAGAAATAAATGATCCCGCATTATTCATTTTCTTCACTGATATTGGAAAAGCATTTGTTTAATACACCACATACTCAATATTTTTGCAGGACCTGCAAATACAACAATATAATTTCCATGCTTGCATTATAAAAATTCTTTAACTCAATGCATCATCACTAAATATGACTGACAATATTAATTCATTTTCTGATTCACTAAAGATTTTTGTTAAAATGTCATTTTATCTTCATAACTTTAACCACAATCCAAATCTTATCATCAGAGTACTTGATTGGAAGGTATGAAATGGCTTTGTCTGTTTTAGTGAAGACTTAAAGCTAGAATCCTTAATTGAAACAATAACAGAGCATTCACCCCACCTCTGTTTTGTTAAAAAGCTGAGGGATGGGCCTGGAGAAATGTAACCACTCTCAAATGCATAGACAGAGCTATGAATGCAAGGACTGACCATCCATGATACCAAAAGTATAGTTTTAAACATACAGTGTTTGTTTACATTTAATTTGTTTACAAGCATTGAAGTAAAACAAGCTTATATCTTGTTTTCTAATGGGGTTCGACAGCTGAAATAAGCTCATGAGGCATTTACAAATTATATTCTTTAAGACTCACTGGGTACATGTAATTAATTAAGAAGTCCAAAAATGTATGTAGCAACTAAGGACTCTAGCATTAAAATATTTTCAAAGGCTAGTTTGAGTAGATGTGGAGCTCACCCTTACAAAAAAAAACACAAATTTGCAGTCATACAGTATGTGAAATAGCTGTTTTCACATGTTGAGCATACATTTCTTATTTTTCTTCTTGTTCTTTTACCCCTTTTTCTGCCCAATTTGTAGTTACAGTCTTGTCCCATCGCTGCAACTCCCGTATGGACTAGGGTGAGGCGAAGGTCGAGAGCCATGCATCCTCCGAAACACGACCCTGCCAAGCCGCACTGCTTGTTGACACACTGCTTGCTTAACTCGGAAGCCAGCCACAGCAATGTGTCGGAGGAAACACGGTACAACTGGCRACCGGAGTCAGTGTGCATTGCGCCCGGCTCGCCACAAGGAGTCGCTAGAGCACGATGGGACAAGGACATCCCGGTCGGCCAAACCCTCCCCAAACCCGGACAAAGCTGGGCCAATTGTACGCAGCCTCATGGGCCTGGGATCGAAGCCGGGTCTGTAGTGACCCCTCAAGAACTGGGATACTACTGCACTGTTGGAGCTAGGAACACAAGCATTTCGCTACAATCTGCTAAATATGGGTATGTGACCAATACAATTTTATTTGATTTAGACAGCTGAAAAACACACAGTGGGCCCCTTTGAGCAGATATTTCACATGTGAAAAATGTGAATTTGCAATTCCACTTGTTAAAGTGAGATTTTAAAGTTACAGTTTTTCCACAAATTAAACTGCCAGTTAGATTTTTACACTTAATTGTTTTTTAACATGTGAACTTGCAAGTCCATATGTGAAAGTGAAAATCAAATTCGCAGTTTCACTTGTAATAAAACGTCACATGTGAAAATGTCTCATTCACATGTGAAATTGCAAGTTCAAATGTGTGATTGGAATAATGTTACTCTCCTCACATGAAAAGATGATGTTAACATGTTGCAGTAGTAATGTTTCCACCGGTGGAATTAAGGTGACCACATCTAAAATGCCCAAATGCGGGAAAAGGGGACAATTTTGCGGGACATTTGCAGAACAGTGGACAGAATACATTTTTGGGGGGCAGTTAATGGCGACATAGTTCTGCTGTATTGAGGTCACTGCCTGTTAGAAGGGCAATCCTTAGTTGCTACATACATTTTTGGACTTATAAATTAATGATATGTACCCATTGATTGTTGAAGAAATTATGTATAAATGCGCTTAGTTGAACTGTCATACCCCATCAGAACCCAGAATATAAGCTTGTTTTACACCTATGTTTGTAAAGACAAGTAAATGTAAACAACCACTACAAGCATGGTTAAAACTATCATTTTGACATCCTTGCATTCATAGTGTAGCCTCTGGATTTAAGAGTAGTTACATTTCTCCAGCCTCATCCCTCAGCTTTTTACTGAAACTGTGGCGGGGAGGACACTTTGTTCATGTTTCAATTAAGGAGTGCTGCTTTAATCCCCTTCAATAGACGAATAGTGTTATTACAGTGCCTTCAGAAAGTATTCATACCCCTTGATTTATTCCACAATTTGTTGTGTTACAGCCAAAATTCAAAAGTGATGAGATATTTTTTCTCACCCATCTACACACAATACCCCATAACGACAATGTGAAAACACATTTTTTGAATGTGAATCACCTTTGACAGCGATTACAGCTTTGAGTCTTTCTGGATAAGTCTCGAAGAGCTTTCCACACCTGGATTGTGCAAAATTCTTCTCTGTCAAATTGGTTGTTGATCATTGCTAGACAACCATTTTCAGGTCTTGCCATAGATTGTCAAGTAGATTTAAGTCAAAACTCTCCCAGTGTCTGGTGGAAAGCATACTGAATCAGGTTTTCCTCTAGGATTTTGCCTTTGCTTAGCTCCATTACATTTCTTTTTTATCCTGAAAAACTCCCCAGTCCTTAATGATTACAAGCATACTCATAACATGATGCAGCCACCACTATGCTTAAAAATATGGAAAGTGGTACTCAGTAATGTGCTGTATTGGATTTGCCCCAAACATAACAAATTGTATTCAGGACAAAAAGTGAATTGCTTTGCAAAATAATTTTCTTCAGTATTACTTTATTGCCTTGATACAAACAGGATGCATGTTTTGGAATATTTGTATTATGTACATGCTTCCTTCTTTTCACTCTGTCAATTAGATTAGTATTGTGGAGTAACTACAATGTTGTTGATCCATCCTCAGTTTTGTCCTATCACAGCCATTGAACTCTGTAACTGTTTTAAAGTCAACATTGGCCTCGTGAAATCCTTGAGTGGTTTCCTTCCTCTCCGGCAACTGAGTTAGGAAGGATGCCTGTATTGTTGTAGTGACTGAGTGTATTGATACACCATCTAAAGTATAATTCATAACGTCACCTAGTCAAAGGGATATTCAATGTCTGCTTTAGGTGCCCTTTTTTTTGAGGCATTGGAAAAACTCCCTGGTTTCTGTGGTCGAATCTGTGTTTGAAATTTACAAATTGTATGTGTGGGGTACAGAGATGAGGCAGTCATTCAAAAATCATGTTAAAACACAGTCCATGCAATATATAATATGACTTGTTAAGCACATTTTTACTCCTGAACTTATTTAGGCTTGCCATAACAAAGGGGTTGAATAATTATTGACTCAAGACATTTCAGCTTTTCATTTTAAATTTATTTTGGGAAAAACACAATTCCACTTGCTATTATGGGGTATTATGTGTAGGCCAGTGACAAAAAACTCAATGTAATACCATTTTAAATTTAAGCTGTAACACAACAAAATAACACAACAAAATGTGGAAAAAGACAAGGAAAAGTGGTGAAAAAATAACGTGGAGAAATAAATTCACGAGGGGAAAAACATGTGAAACGTGTCCGAAAGCTATGTATCTGAATCTTTTTTGTAAGGGCAGGATTTGTTCAGCAGTGCAAGGGTGTGTGTGTGTGTGTGTGTGTGTGTGTGTGTGTGTGTGTGTGTGTGTGTGTGTGTGTGTGTGTGTGTGTGTGTGTGTGTGTGTGTGTGTGTGTGTGTGTGTGTGTGTGTGTGTGTGTGTGTGTGTGTGTGTGTGTGTGTGTGTGTGTGTGTGTGTGTGTGTGTGTGTGTGTGTGTGTGTGTGTGTGTGCTGTCTCTTATACACATCTAGATGTGTATAAGAGACAGGTGTGTCTGTGCGCGTGGTTGAGTGCATTGTGTGTGTGTGTGTGTGTGTGTGTGTCCATGTTCATAGCCTGTCTCTTATACACATCTAGATGTGTATAAGAGACAGGTGTGTGTGTGTGTGTGTGTGTCCATGTTCATGTCTGAGCGTGTGTATATGAGCTCTGTCTCTGCAGTCATAAAGCCTCACGTCAGCCCACCGCCCCCTGCCCCCCTCTCACACCCCGTGGTCCTGCAGCTGATTACTCCCACCAAACACATCCATACACTTTAGCCTAGCTGTCACAGTGCATACTCATTACCCCCTCCACCGCCCAGCTGACTCCACACGGACACAGCACACCAGCCCTCCCTGGACACGGCTCCATGACCAGGGGCAGAGAGAGGGAGGAAGGGAGTTCTCTATTCATTTATTGTAGCATAAGCAATGCATTTTCAAATACGTTTATTCCATTTTACTTGGCGATAAATGGAAAGATAAATGATGTTATTGTAAGTTAACTACATGTATGTCAAAAATATATTGGACTACATTTGATTGAACAGTAATTACACACTGCTCACACCATTTTGTGATTTTCAAATAATTGAGAATACTATCCAAATAATGGGATCAATGCAATAGAGGTTTTCTCTATATGATAGTCAATAGTGTAACGAAAATGCCATCATGATGTCTTCCCCTGCCATTGATTTTGGTGTCAATCGTGTATGCAGTTGAGCATATTTACTCCCTGAGAAGAACCAAATCCTGCCCAACTGGAGGAGGCATCCACTGAGCGGGGACAAACTGTATCAGTATTATACATCTGATCAATAGACAGACGAGAGACAGAGGAGAGGAGTAGGAGAAAGTAAATAAAACCCGGGACCACACACACACACACAAAAACACACACAACAGCAGAGTAAACAGAGAGAAATCAGAGATAGACAGAGTTAGAGAGATCTGTGTGTATGCTGAGCTCTGCCAGTTGCTCATCTAATTCCACCCCTCCCTCCTCCGTTTCGCACTTTCTCTCACTCTCTCACTCACTCCAGTCCTCTCATCATCAGGAACCTGGTGGACGAGTGGCCCGTGATAATCCACAGCCGCTAACCAATCAATCAGCAGCATCGTAATCAGCAGCGCAGAGACAGAAAAAAAGCCCACAAACTTACCCTGGGTCGTCTCCAGTCTCCTCAGCTCAGGGGAAAGCCTTGACCAGTGCTGCAGACAATTGGACTATTTCACCAGAACAAAAAATAAATATTCAGATGTACCTCATGCCATATTTTAAAATCCGAACGGATAGGATTTTTTCACTGCATCATTAAATATGCTCACAACATATAAAGCACTCACCTCCCTTAGCTCTCTCTCTTCTCTCTCTCTCTCTCTCTCTCTCTCCTCTCTCTCTCTCTCTCTCTCTGTCTCTCTGTCCGTTGGTCTCTGCCTGTTGCGACAGTGGGGCACATACAGTCTATTACAGGGAAGAATATATATATATTAAAAAGCACAATCTCAGTGTTGAAGATATAAAATGCTTGGCGAGTGCGATATCCTGCGAGATCTGTTTGGACTGGTTGTGTGTTGGGGGGGGGGCGTTTGGTGGGGTGGAAGAGGGGGAGCAGGGAAAGCAAGGAGGGTCAAAGCTAAATGTTCTACAAAGGACAGGGGACTGAAAGACTTTT
>NC_036855.1:59984494-59987788 GCF_002910315.2 Salvelinus sp. IW2-2015
ACGAGCAGTTTGAGAGACGGGACCTATCCATCTCCACAACAAGCTCCCCACCTGTCACTGTCCCCATCAGGCGAGCTGCGGACATTGTTTTTTGGCTGAGAGTGTAGTGTAGTGTGTGAAGACTCTGGAGGGTAGAAGGGCTGAGGGTTGGAGGGCTAGAGGGCTAGAGGGCTGGAGAGTTGGGGGTGGAGGGTTGGAGGTGGAGGTTGGAGGTTGGAGGCTGGAGGCTGGAGGCTGGAGGGCTGGAGGGTTAGGGTTGAAGGGCTGGAGGGCTGGAGGGTTGGAGGCTGGTGGTGAGGGATGGAGGCTGGAGGCTGGAGGGGAGGGCTGAGGGTGGAGGGTGGAGGGCTGGAGGGTTGGAGGGTTGGAGGGCTGGAGGGTTGGGGGCTGGAGTGAGCGTGGTGGAGGGGAGGCTGGGTGGCAGGGTTGAGGGCTGGCTGGGATGGTAGGGTATGGAAGGCTGACTAATTAAACACCGAAGGGGCTGGAAGGCTGAAGAAAATTAAGCATGTATGCTGAACATCGGGTGGTAGAAAAAACAGACGGTGTTGGATGAGTCGCCGTTTGCGTGTATGACATGGCAATTTGCTTGCTAGTGGTCCTGCACTTTTTTTCCGTCAGAGCGGTTGGGAGGTGAGCTTGACACTCTTGTGACCTGAACCTAGCTTTGAAAAGGGTCATGTTTAATGCCAGGTAGAGTTCTTATGTTGTAGCATACCATTTTGGAGGACTTTCCTGTAATTAAATGTATAGGCTCTGGAGGGGTTGAGGGCTGCAAGCTGGAGGGTCTGATCCATAGGTTGAGCCCTTAATCTAGCCGTATTTTTCTTTGAATCAAACACCCGAAAATTCCCTCCTCTTCTCTTTCCTTCCTCCGCTCTCCCCCTGCTTCCCTCCCTCCTTCCCTCTGTCTCTCCCCCTGCTTCCCTCCCTCCTTCCCTCCGTCTCTCCCCTTTCCGTGCTCACAGGCATTCCCTCTCCAGACTTCAGCATCCTTTGAGGGGGTTAGCTGTCTCTAGGAGAGGAAGAGGTAACGCCACCTAGCAGCCTTGTACATGTTTGCCTTGGGGGTGAGATAGCTGAAAAGCCATGYGCTATCATCACTTTTGAGGCATGCAGGAAAAAAGCAAAGACAAGGAAAACATACTGGTGGTTTTACACAACCCCMAAAAAGATCTGATGCTGAATTTAACATAGGATTACACAAAACCYCTATTCTGAACCTGTGCACAGAATCCCCAYTTCAACAGAGATGCTGTGATTCCTCTMCTCCCCCTYACAAAGGAGCAGTGGTGTAGAAACTGCACACGAACCAGCTAGCTACTGCCTGGCATCTATGTTTAGTCCTACAATATAACTCAACCTAAAAAGCACCCAGAGAACGCTATRTTGATACATTCAAATGCTCAGGAGCTTTTTCACAGGGATATAGAATTCCTAAAAGAGTACACATGCACTAGAAGTGGTTCCCTGTATGTYTGGTGTATCTGGGTGTTAGGGAGTGACACCCAGAGGATCAGAGCAGGGTGGTGAACACCTAACGAGGGGGAACTGTTTCTCGCACTGCACCCGGTGCACATGTGAGGCCCTGCCCACCTCATCCAGACTGTTGTCTTGCTTAACTAAGTGTGCTCTGCGAGAGGGAAAACACAGGCCAAATCAAACACAGCCATGCCTCTCCGGGACTCGTGGGGATCCATCTCTTGCTGATATTAGGGGAGCGGTGGAGGGGCCGGGAGGGAAGAGGAGGGGCAATGGGTCTGTTGGTTCCTTTGAGTCCTGTCCTGCTCTCTCTCTCTGTTGTTTTATTAATCTAGTTCATTTCAGCTGCTGCCTACCAGCTTCTCACCCGGGAGTCTCTTCTGCCCCCCTGACCCCCTAACCACACCCTCCCCCCTCCCCTCCCCTGTTCAAATAAACATACACACACACGCTCTCACGTGTGTGTGTGGACTCTGCTTGGCGTCTGACTGACCCGGGGAAGGTGGGCTCTACCTGGCCAGATGACTCTGCTTGGCTTCTCCCTGACTGACCTGGGGAAGGTGGGCTCTACCTGGCCAGCACACACACACACACACACACACACACACACACACACACACACACACACACACACACACACACACACACACACACACACACACACACACACACACACACACACATACACACACCACGGCTGGTGAACACTCTCTCTCTCCCTGAGCCCCACCTGGCCAGATGACTCTGCTTGGCTTCTCCCTGACTGACCCGGGAAGGTGGGCTCCACTGCAGAGCACATGTAGCTGTAGATATGTACCCCTCAGAGCCTTTTAGAGGGAGGGGATCTATGACAAACACTGCTGACTACAACACTCACTGGACACACATGCTTCTGCAGCACAGCCAATGACGTCTACACACACAACAACACTATAACACTCTAGAACACGAAACAGATAGGAAACACCAGTGCAACACCGCTAACTTTCCAAAGCATTGGATTATTATTATAGTAGCAAAGCTCTGTAAATGAAAACAGTGGATGAACAGCGGTGAATTCTGAGAATTGTGCTGCAGCAGAAAGAATCCTCCATGTCTCAATGAGGAGAGACACAGAATGTACACAACATGGCAGCACTGTGTTGTAATGCACCAGCCTACTGGAAGCAGCACTGTGTTGTAAAGCACCAGCCTACTGGAAGCAGCACTGTGTTGTAAAGCACCAGCCTACTGGAAGCAGCACTGTGTTGTAATGCACCAGCCTACTGGAAGCAGCACTGTGTTGTAATGCACCAGCCTACTGGAAGCAGCACTGGTTGTAAAGCACCAGCCTACTGGAAGCAGCACTGTGTTGTAAAGCACCAGCCTACTGGAAGCAGCACTGTGTTGTAAAGCACCAGCCTACTGGAAGCAGCACTGTGTTGTAAAGCACCAGCCTACTGAAGCAGCACTGTGTTGTAAAGCACCAGCTACTGGAAGCAGCACTGTGTGGTAAAGCACCAGCCTACTGGAAGCAGCACTGTCACAACTGCTCTTCATCATCAGCTAGAGCAAAATACCAGCCACGCATTGTCTTGGGCAAAAAAGGAGTGTGTGTTTGTGAAAGTGCATGTGAGTGTGAGTGTCAGTGTGCAAAAGCGTGTAAGGGGGCGTGTTGTGCGTGTGGTATGTGTGTGGTGTGTGTGTGTGTGTGTGTGTGTGTGTGTTGTGTGTGTGTGTGTGTGTGTGTGTGTGTGTGTGTGTGTGTGGTGTGTGTGTGTGTGTGTGTGTGTGTGTGTGTGTGTGTGTGTGTGTGTGTGTGTGTGTGTGTGT
>NC_036855.1:59987813-59996217 GCF_002910315.2 Salvelinus sp. IW2-2015
CCAGAGACCTTGTTCTTTTTACTTGTCATTCTTTCCTTTGCCCTTGCCTGGTATGGTCCCAATCAGACAGACTGTCTGGATCGTGCTTTCTCTGATTGAAAACCGATAACAATATAGGTAGCCGGTTCCCACCTCGATGGTTTTGGGGCTAGTTGTTTTCTGTTTCGTGTGTATTGCCACTGTGCCGAACTGTTGGTTTGTCGTAATTCTGGTAGTCGCTTTTTTGTCCAAGGTTATTTGGTATCTGTATTAAAAATTATTAAATGACACGACTTATCCACGCGCGTCAACCATTGTCTGGTCTGCCGTGTCTTCCATGGCGAAGCGACACTTCATTACAGTTCCTTTAAGATTCCCATTTGAGCGTCATTCTAGAATAGAACCACAAAGCTTTGTGTGTGCAACCTAGGTTTGCAAAGAGACAACTTAAACTCCGAGTCTAAATACCCAGTTCCCACCAAATCATAATCGTATGCATGATATCAGCCTGATCCAGAACTAATAAGACAATGCTATCGATATGAGCGAACCTGTGAATAATCTGTCTTCATGCTTTTATTAAACTTGTCATACCTGATGTAAACCACAACTCAACTAAATAAAGTGTATATAGGCATGAAGCCAGCACCAACCAAGTAACATAATTCGGTGTGTGTGTGTGTCCTTCTCCAGCAGCATCCATATTAAACGGGTGTTGGAGGGGACTGTGCTTCCCTGGATGTCATGAATACATGAGAAAGGATCCATCTTCCTGGAATACAATTTCACAGGTAGTGACAGTAAAACTGACTCTCCCCACTGAATGCAGACGGAGGGAGAGAAAGAGATGGAGGGTTGGCAAGGGAAAGATACAGAGAGATAGACAAAGACAGACGAGCCGCCAGCCATTTTATGAGCTGTGKTACATTTCTAGGTTTCTCTAGTGCATTTCATATTTAACTTTGCTATTGTAAAATGGTCCAGTTCTACTAAAACCTAACTAGACTGATTGGTCCTATTTGATTCCATGCATGGTGACCTTATTCAAGATACAGTTTCTACATCTCTRACTTGATCAGATAAATGGATACATTAGGTCAGTCTGCTGGCCCTGCCATGCTCAATGAACAATTAGTATTACACTACTATAAAGTCTAATTCAAATGAAATATATATAAAGGATAGGAATCTAGCTCTTTAAAACACAGACCTTTAGATCTGGGAAATGGAAAGTTTGCCGTAAGTTTTTTCTTATCTCTAGATCAATTTAAAGAAAATAAATGTAAAAGTTTTGCATATGATTAAAAGCCCTAACTCTAAAAAAAAGTCCTTACCCAGCTGCAGAGCTGAGCCGGTGTAAATGGAAAGTTCCTCATTCAGCCAGAATAGAAGAGATAACATATGCAAAGCTATTATTCACATTTCCTCTCTGAACTGTTAGTGTGATATGACTCGGAGTTTTATATTAATTATCTGATGAAGATGAAACATATGCATGTCTTCATTACACTGAATTCCATTGAGGATGTGAGAGTGGCAAATACAGGTGGGAATTTCCACAATTATACCTGGTGTATCACTGATTATAATTAATATCATTAACTAATCAAGGGGATTTTCTACTGTTTGACTAAAAAGCAGCCAGTGTATTTAACACTAAGCTAATTACCTTAATCGTGCGCTAGATGAAGCGTTAATWAGGGCAATTAAATCACAATTAACACCCCCTCGAGAATAAGGTGATTATTCAAAAGGGAATAAAAGTAGTGGATGAAAAAAATTGCTTTGGGTTTACCTTCTAATAAACAGAATAAGAAACAGCAATAAGAAATGTCATTATTTGTGGCCAATGGGACATGGCTAATGATAAATGACAGCTGTCTGAGAGGCCGTAGCTCCCTCGGAGGATGCAGGGGAAAATTCCCCATCGTCAAAGCCAATCATTCTGGCCCTGAACATAAGCAAGAAAAACAGTGTCAAGTTCAAGTTGAAGGAACAAAGWATCCAGGAGGCTGAACAATTAGAACAACAACACAAAACATGGCACAGGTATGGAAAAGCCAACCAGAGCAGAGCTGACAACCATTAGACACCAGATGCAGTGAGGATCAGAGCACCACTGATACATACTGGAGCTGTAGCTGGCCCCTGCAATCTGAGCCGCCCGCCGATCAGGAGGAAAAAGCTACACTACATTCTCTCTTCTTGTTCTCTGCCTTCTTGGCCAGTGTTCACAAGAAAATGTTTCTCCTACCCAGTCATCATGTCACACAAAACATTTTTCTTTATAATATTGATAGCTACTCTAGTTCATGCAAAACCATTGTGATTTGGGCATTTCTCTAGTTTACACAAGGTGTGATTTTCTTCTGTTGGTTCTATTTTCATCTGTAAATGCTGTTTGAGTTGAGAACAGAGACAAATACAATACACAGACAACAGAGGTGAATGTGTTGTTGTTGTTCCTGTTGTTTGTGTTGTTCCCCCTCYCCCAGGTTGATCTCATAGAGGCARCAGATGAGATGGTACAGTACATTAGGGTGTAGGTAGAGAGGAGGTGTGTGTGTGTCCCGGGCGTCTCTCTGGCCATTGTGTTCGCCTCAGCGGCCGGCCATCTCCTCTCCCGGCCTCTCTGCTGAGGAAGGCACAGCACGCTCCGTGGACATGGCTTGATGAAAAACATGAGTGACTAGATTCATGGTTATCAGAGCAGCTGATGAAATGGTAGGGTGAGAGGATGATAAAAACAGGCCCTCCTCTCTTTTTTATTATTATTCAAAGAAGAGGCAGAAGATGAAGAATACAGAGATGTCACAAGATGGAGAGAGAGAGAATAAAAAATGTATAATCACAACTGTCACCCCCTCCCAATGTCCTCTAACCCTCAACCCCACCTCCAAGACAGAGGAGTAACAATAACAAGCAGGCTAAGCCGTGCCCTCGGCCACCAAAACCACCAGAAACACTGTATACCGGCATTCCAAATSAAATTCACTCTCAAATACAAATGATATGGTGGAAAATATCAATATCTSAAATGTATATTTCATAAAATGCATATTAATTACATGACTAAAATAAAAATGTTTAAATAATAAAGTGCTTTCAGAAATGAACTTCTGTCAAACAATTAAATAACAAAAGTTAGTCAAATAAATAAATAATTCATGACTCATTTCAGCATGTGAAAACATAGATGTATATTATATTTTGTTTAAATATAGGTTAAAATAAGTGTACTATTTACAGGGAGACTGAATAAGATGTAGCGCTTCTCTCCAGAGTCCGACAGATTCTTGTGGGGATTCTTTGCACCGGCTGGTGTAGCAGARCAATGATTCCATCATGGTTGGCTGTGGTTTGGGGACACGCAAGAGATTTAGTCCGATCGGGCTCAGACTTTGGCACTATGGCCAACGCCTAACCGTAACAGCCTTTTCCACTTTCAGCTCCCTCAGTGGGCTCAACTGATTCATACCAGACACATCCGTACATGAGTACAGCATCAGCAAGMCATCCGTATTTCTATAGAAATAGAAACATATAACAAATAATCCAAATAGAATGTATTAATATATTCAATAATTAACTTTGAATACAAAATACCATGTTAATATATTTACTTGTTTATTCGAATAGCAAGTTCAGCAGAAATACTTGCACATACCTAAACAACTATTAATTTAAGTAGTACTATTAAATTTGACCATTTCAGTTTTTATGTTTAATTTACTAAACAATTTTAGAACAATTAGATCATGAACAATACTAATATAAACATATTTAAATAAATGTTTGAATTTGGGATATTATGACTGATAATTTTCATATAACAAATGTTAATATTGTATTTTATATTCATGTCAATACGATTCATGTGAATAATTATTCAATATAATTATTCAAAACAAAACTTTTAATTGAAACAATAATTTCAGCACCTGTGCTCTGATGACAATTCTTTTATATAGATCTCGGGGATAAAATGTAAGTTACATGTTTAAATAAAATACTTTACCCTATAATGTAAGTAACATGTTTAAATAAAATACTTTACCCTATAATGTAAGTAACATGTTTAAATAAAATACTTTAGCCTATAATGTAAGTAACATGTTTAAATAAAATACTTTACCCTATAATGTAAGTAACATTTTTAAATAAAATACTTTAGCCTATAATGCTTTGTGGTAAATGCTGGGCTGGTTTACTGGTATGTGAAATGGAATAAAACTGGCACACGTCACATCACCTGTGCTGTGCTGTGGCCGGCTGAGGTGGGGATTTTGAGAGGAAAGGGGCTCCTCTGGCACCAGGGGGAGAGAGGAGATATAAGGGGGAGGAGATGGCTGTACTGTTTGTTTGGAAGAGGGTGAGCGAAGGGGCAGGTTAGATTCTGCTGCATCCCAGATTCCCCCAAAACCCTTTTGTCCATTTACTCCRTTTTAGAGTGGCTTTATGGAGAGATTGCTTTCTTTGTGCTTTCCCAGAAAAAAAACATAGCAAAAACACCTCCAGCACTCCACTAGAAGAAGACGCTCACAAAAGCATTTAGAAATGCCTTACCGTCCGAGATCAACACGCAGGACAATGTCCCCTTTTCTCAGCTATTCTAAATGAAACCTTGCTGATAATGAGCACCTGAGCACACGCTGCTCCATAAAATAAAAACTTTACAAAGCCTGCTGTGTGTTGGCCACAACTTTCCTGATATGAATGTCTTTACAAAAGGATGCTACTGAATTAGACACCTCAGTCCAGAGGCACAGAGACATAACCAACATGTTTCCACCTAGGTCAGGACAACCACAGCTATTCAAACAGCACAAAGAGCATAAGTTAAAACCCAGGACACTGACAACCCAGGCGCTGAGAGCTGGGAGAGAGGAAGAGCCAAGGCCAGATGGATGATGACAGTGACAGAGGTACACAGCAGTAGCAGTAGAGCCCCCCTGCCTGTCCCACAGCTCACAGAGAGGTCACAGACACCTTGTTAGAATACACCAGTCTAGCACTGCCTTCCCCAGGTCAAGTCACTGTGGTGCAAGACAGAGTACAGGTAAACATACTGAACCACACAGGTTACCAAGAGAGAGAAAGCAAGGACACATCTATTGTATTTCACTCTATTTATCTGGAGAATTTTTTAAAATATATTTTTCATTGAGAAGCTCTGGAGTGGAGAGGTTTCAACTATTCAAATAAATACAACACATTCCTCAACTAATACAACATACTGCACATTCTGATGCATATTCACTTCTTCAGACTACTTGTAAAGAACTAAAATAATTTGGAATCAACAAACCACAACATTGTGATTATCGTGGTTCGAGACAATATTAACCTAAACCCAGTTTTAATTTTACATYCTTGAAAAAACAGCAATTATCACAAAAGTTTTAATAAACTAGATGATCTTGCAGCTGAACATCCTTTGTTTTTCATACAAACTACATCACTCTAATATGTACATGTGCGGTACAGCAACTGAAGCTAAAGGCAGAGACGATCATGTTGGAGTATCAGAGGTGATTCTGCCTTCCTAAGCCAGTGTGAGGTGTGGAAGAAGGTGCCATTACCTTAAGATAAGCATGTGGCGTCTTCTCAGGCGGCCATCTAGGAAAAGAGCATCTGGCAAGAAAGGCTGAGGGCCTGGGGTGAAGCCATGTTCACTCTGCAATTCTTTAAGCTCACTGAAGCTGAACAACACAAAACGCACAAGAGAGAGGGAGAGAGAAAAGATTTCAGATTTCAGAGTTTTTTTTACCCCTATGTTATATTCGGTGAATTGTGGAATCCTTGTAAATCTTGAGTTGGGGCACAGAGATGGTGCAGATGGGGAAAACATGGGGACATAAAACTGAAGCATTACTATACACATTATTATAAACAACGTTTCCCATTCCCTCCCTTGGATGAGCTATTTCAATGGCTCTCTTTCCATGCCAGGAGCATTTGCGACTGTAAGTGATAACACTGGCTTTTATATTTTCTATGCACTTCCTTGTTTTCTGGCTTTAAGAAAAGGACTAAACCTTGCTTCTATGTCCATGAAATGGACTGTACGCCCAGTGTGTGTATATGTGTGTGTGTGTGTATATGTGTGTATACGTGTGTGTGTGTTTGCACTGAGGGAGTGACAGACTAAAGCAGCCAGATATGGGGGGACAGAAAATGGCTTTTTTTTAATGATTATATTTTTTTAGGGTGGGGTGACCTGACACCAGCTCGGCAGGGGCCCCAAGGGGACAGCCTAAGAAAGATGARAGATGCACAAGGATAGCGACTGCAACAGTGAGAGGAGATGAGGAATCAGAAAGAGATGGAGGAAGAATGAGGAATGAAGACGGGAGGGGAAAAAAGAGGCCGAGAACCTCACAGAGCGAAGGAAAATGAGACAGGAGGACTCTCTTATTTATGCCAAATCCACCAGACACTGAATCCAAAAGATCTCAGCGGTGCTACCCAGCCTAAATCACCCGCCTGCCCCTCATCACAAACGGGGCTGTGGCCTGACACAGAAGCAGTGGGAGAGAACGGGTGGATCAACACGGCACTGCACGAGCTCATACACAACAAAACAAACGTTGTCATCGTGCCAATGCACGACTCACACACACACGCCAAATTAAGAGTTCTTGGGGGCTATACAAAATCAATGCCTTCATAATCATGTCCCCCTTTTTCAAAATCAACCCAATCACACATCAAGGGCAGTTGGGCAGTGGTTGGGTGCTGTTGTGTTTTTCTTGTTGTTTTGTTGGGTTGTTTTTTCATGTCTGAAATGAGGCGTCTGAATGGCGTCGGGGTAAATGTGCCGACTGTGCAGTGGGTTATCCTTGGGCTTATCATGTCAGGCCATACCAATTCATTTCATATTCAGCAGAATGGCTGTTCACTGCAGGGGGTTCATGGCACTACCTATCCCACTCCCCCTTTTCTCTTTGATTTGGCTCATTTGAGCGGCGCGGTCCCCGGCAGCTTGTTAGAACTGCCACCTCGGTGACTCTGCCCCCTGGAAGGGGATAGGAGGGGAGGGAGTGAGGGGGAGTGTTGGAGAGGACGGGGGAGGCAGGTTGGGGAGGTCTCCCCGAGAGCGCTGTTGTAAGTGACGGGTGAGCAAGAAAGGCTCAGTGTGCAACGCCGGGGAAACCTGAACAGGGCCCACCATCTACTGGGCGAGACGGGGTACTGCCGGGTGGCATCAACACAGGTGGCATCAACAGGGGACCTGGGAGGGGACAGGAGTGTCCCCATGGAGGGGGGGTCAGCGACATGGCCTCTCTCTCATCTCAAGAGATATCTAAATATGTATCCATATTCTTTGTGTTACACACGCTGTAACCATATTTTTATTTTATTTATTCAAAATCCTTGTTTTACAAGTAATCAGAAGCAATCAAATACTTTCAGATTCAGGCTACTGCAGTCAAAATCAATTAAATGACAGAAATCTAATTTGACTCATTTCCAGGTATGCATATAATCATTTTGGCATACTCATTCATGAATTACACAAAATACTGAAATAAAAGGAAATATTTAACTACATGCTTTTGTTGATATGATGCTCTTGGTCTCTAGCATGGTAGAACAKGAATGGCTGTTTGCATTGATTTCCCCCAACATGCACCACTCCCTGCTCACTGTGAATTCTGGTAGCTGAGAGGAGCTGAGAAAAGACAGACTGTGAGCAGAGCGAACAGCGTTTCCTCTCAAGCGTTTATGAAACCTAATTGCAAAGCAAATTGTTTAAAAAATACAATCTTATAAGAGGAAACACAGAGACGGAATTCAAAAAGAACCTGCTCCTTTTTTATTACATCTGACAAGGTGCAGAAAATGATCCCTTTAGGTCAAAGGTACAAGAGACATAACTGCCTCAATTGCCCATAATGGCTCACATATGTGGCCACGGCCTCCATTTTGCCTCAATCAATTTCAAACACTCAAATTCATACTTATTTTAGACATGGAGAGAGCGGGCGTTCCCGGCTCCGCGTGCACGGTCAAAGACGGGAGAGAGTGAATTCATAAAAAAATTTAATCATAGTATTTCAACCTTTCTATTTCCCAAGGTCATGTTAATTTATCACGACGGGGTGTGAGACGGAGACTGGACCAAGGCATGAGTGTATAATGGCATCGGGACCAACGGCTTTCGATGTGGGGATGAGGGGAACTTCAGCGCTCGCTCTTTACCTTAACTTAGKCTTTTTGATTAGATGTCCAGGTGCACCATAACCTTGGGGTTCCACAGATGAAAAGGGGAGCAAGAGGCGCGGAGAAAGGGGGAGGGTTAAAACGCAGACAGACTGACAGACAGACACGGGCAGGATAGAATGTAACTGCATGGGGCAAACCTATTCACAAGGAATTTCCATCCCCCTCCTCCCGTACATAAAAATAAAATACAGCGAGG
>NC_036855.1:60000551-60034817 GCF_002910315.2 Salvelinus sp. IW2-2015
ACAACACCAGAGGAGATTGGGGCTGTAGAAGGGTGGGGGGGTGGGGGGGTGGGGGGGGGGGTGGGGGTAAGGGTTGACCTCTCTCTCATCTCAAGCGATATCTAAATATGTATCCATACTCTTTGTGTTACACTGTAGCCATATTTTCATTTTATTTATTAATTTAGCAAATGCTTTCAGATTCAGGCTACTGCAGTCAAAATCAACTAAATGACAGAAATCTAATTTGACTCATTTCCAGGTATGCATATTATTATTTTAGCATACTCATTCATGAATTACACAAAATACTGAAATCAAAGGAAATATTTAACTCCATGCTTTAGTTGATATGATGCTCTTGGTCTATGATGCTCTTGGTCTCACAAGACCTGTGATTATTATTATTTGACCATGCTGGTCATTTATGAACATTTGAACATCTTGGCCATGTTCTGTTATAATCTCCACCCGGCACAGCCAGAAGAGGACTGGCCACCCCTCATAGCCTGGTTCCTCTCTAGGTTTCTTCCTAGGTTTTGGCCTTTCTAGGGAGTTTTTCCTAGCCACTGTGCTTCTACACCTGCATTGCTTGCTGTTTGGGGTTTTAGGCTGGGTTTCTGTACAGCACTTTGAGATATCGGCTGATGTAAGAAGGGCTATATAAATACATTTGATTTGATTTAGCATGGTAGAACAGGAATGGCTGTTTGCACTGATTTCCCCCAACATGCACCATTCCCTGCTCACTGTGAATTCTGGTAGCTGAGAGGAGCTGAGAAAAGACAGACTGTGAGCAGAGCGAACAGCGTTTCCTCTCAAACGTTTATGAAACCTAATTGCAAAGCAAATTGTTTAAAAAATACAATCTTATAAGAGGAAACACAGAGACGGAATTCAAAAAGAACCTGCTCCTTTTTCATTACATCTGACAAGGTGCAGAAAATGATCCCTTTAGGTCAGAGGTACAAGAGACATAACTGCCTCAATTACCCATAATGGCTCACAGATGTAGCCACGGCCTCCATTTTGCCTCAATCAATTTCAAACACTCAAATTCATACTTATATTAGACATGGAGAGAGCGGGCGTTCCCAGCTCCGCGTGCACAGTCAAAGACGGGAGAGAGTGAATTCGTAAGAAAATAAAATCATAGTATTTCAACCTTTCTATTTCCCAAGGTCATGTTAATTTATCACGGCGGGTGTGAGACGGAGACTGGACCAAAGCTTGAGTGTATAATGGCATCGGGACCAACGGCTTTCGATGTGGGGATGAGGGGAACTTCAGAGCTCGCGCTTTACCTTAACTTTCTGATTAGACGTGCACCAAAAGAAGTGCACCGTAACCTTGGGGTTCCACAGATGAAAAGGGGAGAAGAAGGCGCGGAGAAATGGGGGGGTTAAAACGCAGACAGACTGACCAGACAGACACGGGCAGATAGAATGTAACTGCATGGGGCAAACCTATTCACAAGGAATTTCCATCTCCCTCCTCCCGTACATAAAAATAAAATACAGCGAGGCACCATTACCCCAACCCCCCCACCCCCACCCCCCACCTTCTACAGCCCATGAAAAATAATGTTGTTTTCCCATCCCCGCCACAGCAGGACATTCCCCTCCTGCAGGCTCCCCAGCACCCCAATCTCCTCTCATAATTACGCACTCGTTCTTTCCTCCAAGCAAGGCTCCATTTTGTAATAGTTCTGACAGTGTTTCTACAATTTTGCATTCTAACTCTGGAGAATGGAGGAACAGCCTTGATGGGGAGAAAAATGGAGAGAAGGTGAAAAAAGAAAGAGGAGACTAAAACAAAACAATCAAATAATGGATAGGGCTGGATGAGGGTTTGTGTGTGAATTGTTAGTAGTGTGGGGTTGCATGTGTGGGTGTCAGAGCATGCAGAGTAAAAACACACATCTGTTGCGTGTTTGTGTGTTAATATGTGTGTGTAGGCGTGCGTGCGTGTGTGTGTGTGAGTTAACAGAGCCGTGTGAATCCCTAAAAACCTCATTGTACCATTTGCTTATTTAAATTCAATCACACATAAATTGCCTGAGCTACTTGGAAGTTAGAAACGGGCGGCAATATGAAGGTGATCAGCTGACCAATGAGGTAAGACTGCAATTCTATTCCAGCGGCTGCCTCCCTGCCTATGAGAAACTGAGCAGAGAAGAAATACAGCACTGTCGTCCCTTCATACTTTTCACCCTCTGGCCAAGGCAACAAAACACACATAACACACAGGGGCGTCATCAAGGTTGTACTACAGCACATAGCCTACACACTAACAGATATAAACACTTGAACACAAACGACCCCATTCACTAAGGACAAACCTCTCTCTACATAATGGAATCATTTAATTTCACATGTGCTTCAGCCAAGTTGCGCCCCAAGGTCAAGATTAATAAACCTCAGCAACTGATGCAGTCTCATATAGAAAGAGCTCTACACAGAAAGAGAACTCAGACTGCAGAAACTCACAATGTGGGAGAGGAATTAGGACCATAAAGTACAACCCTAAAACGTGTAAGGTGAGACGTGTTTAGAATTCCCCGTCATTCATGCATACCTTATATGGAGGGAAAAGAGTATATGGTTTGAAACAGATAATGGACTATTACTATTGCAGGACCACAAGCATTCATTTTCACTTCACAAGAATTCATTGCTCCCTGAGACATAGTAGCACCTGTTAGCTACTGACACCTAGCATTGTTGCTAACTGTGGTATCAACAATGGACTCGGTGACGAGCTGGTTCAGCCAGATAGTTACAGGCAACCTATGCCCATTGGGACAAACTAGTGATGAAGCTATGGTTCAGACAGGAAACGCCACATATTAATTTAACCATTTATTAGAAGATGACAATACATGCAGTACATTAGTCTAAGTGTTAGGCTCCGCTCATGTAAGCTATAACAACAGAGATGCTATGCTATTCCAATCCCCCTGACTGAACGAAAGCAGAGTCCAAACAGGTGGAGGCTGGGGTGGGAAAGTAGAAATCAGACATGCATGGCGAGTAACACATGTTACAGCATTAGCATGTCACCAAGAACACCAGTGCATAGCTTGTGCACGGCAGCCATCAGAGAATGTGTGTGCAAACCTGGTCGACTAAATAATAAGTCTGATGAATCTATGTGGTGCAATATCAGATGATGCAACACTCTTGATATGTTGTCCAAAACACAAAAACACAAAATGAAGGTATAATCATATCTACCACGATAACAGTATTACATATGATAATGTACCTCAACATCTACCCAACATTGCAATGAGATTTGTTTAAACCATCCACAATAAGGATTAGCAGTTAAGGATTAGCAGTTAGCTGTGATAAGCACAGCGTATGGCTGAGTGTGACTGGTTTCCATGGTGATTGGGCCAGTGACAGAGCTGAGTGGACAACCAGGTCTGGCTATCTGTGCTATCTGTGCTAACCACTCTGGGCTCTGGACTTGGGGACAGGAAGCAGAGAGCAGGACAGCCACTTCCTGAGGTCCCAGGGCTGAGGGCCAAGGTCTTGGGGGAATGTTAATGGGTGGTTAAGACGACATTGAGGATTGGGGAGATAGCAAAGTTAATTACAGCTTTGCTGGAGCGCCCAGCTTTTTTCTGTCTCTGAATAAAATAAGTTTTTCATTAATGGTGTCGAGGAGATCAGCGGTTATCAGCAGCTCCGGAGGGACGGTGGGGGGAAAACAATCACAGATTCTTTCACACAATTTCTCCATCTAATTTCCGACCGTGCATTTCGGGAACRAAATTAATTTCCTCGGCTATCTAATAAATCAGAAACAAGTGATTGCTGKTGGTGCCAATCCAGGCAGGCACAATGAGATCTCCCGCTGTTCCTGTTCTCATAGAATGAATTGCGTTGTCTTCGTCTCCCTGCTGAAAGCTGAGAAACGTCACCAAGATTGCGCTGTAAGCCCTGCCAGGGATCCCCTCCAGCAGTGCACCACCAGCCTGCTTCTCTCCTCCCTCATCTCCCTCCATCCCTCCATCTCTCCCACCACAGGGCCCTCTCATCTCCCTCCATCCCTCCATCTCTCCCACCACAGGGCCCTCTCACTCTTCCACTGAGACACCTTCTCATGCTGAGGAATGCTTTATTGGTCAAATCATTAGCAGCAGGGTAAAAGCAATGGCACCGCATTCTGACACATTCAAATTTCTCACAGCACCAAATGTATAGTTATCTTCTTTCATCCCTTTACTTCCTTGTTAGTTCCTACTTGTTCTTGGTAATCCACTCCATTGGTTTATCATAGCATTATCTACTCTGCACACTTAAAGGAGCTCTGCATTACGGCTTTATTATTCATGRRCYTATATTGTGYTTCAYATACTACATTATACATGCAGTGTCTTGTTAGATTCTATGCATGTTTTCTGCATGGCTTCCCTTTGAAAMAACTGGGGGKTTYTGAACATTAGCTATACGCTAAGATGCCCCAGGCTACTTCGGCAAGGTTATAGAGCATTAAGAGTCTGAATGCACAWYCATGGAGKTGAGGGGAGTATCTGGGWGGGTGAACCCAGTCCCCCCCTCCTYCAGTCTGGGCCGCRSYMCSGGGGRRGKTYCYKGRAARRWYCYTTTCGAGAGGGTGGGGGKTGGGGACAGYGTGGARTGGGAWGGAAGGGTTAAACGATGGTGTTGTAAAACATTTATCTGCTTCAGATAGAGCRTTAGATATCCCAGACCGCATCCCCTGCCATTACAGAATTACCCTAACTGCTGCCTTACTGTGGCTGAGCTGAGAGGCCGTGCCGAATCCCTCTCCACCGGCCTATTGATTTTCACGCCCAGAGACAGTGTGCTCCCAAAGGGCAGTAAATKATAGGGCATTTTACAGGGAATTACACCTGCACTGGAAACTTTACAGGGACACGGGTGTCACGGATCCTCCGTCGACCGAGAAACTGGAGCTAATGTGGAGCTCAATCTAGTCCGGCCACGCACTTACACACACCCTGTTACAGTACACATACACACACAAAGTGCACGCACACACTTGCAGTATAAAGTACACACACAAACACACACACATAGCAGCAGCAGCAGACAAACACAGTATATCAAGGTTTCCCAGGAACAAACAGTGACTCCCCCATCACTGTGGAATTACAGTCAAATAACAGATCCATTGAGACCATTTCATGATGCATGATGCAATCGATATTGCAACTAAATGCCTCACTGTATCTGACCCACAGCTTGGCAGCATAGCTCACCTGGAGGAGACCATACACAGCCTGGGCCAAGAATGCAGGTGCCATAAAGTGTGTGAGGGCTTTATAGGGAAAGTGAATATCATAAGGACAGGATTAAGTTATATAGTCAKACAGGAATCAAACCATCTCTTTGGATTCTCTTCATCATTGAGTAGGATTTTTATAATCATTCAAGGATTTTTATAAGCTCTCATCTCTCATGCAAGAGCATATATCAGAATGTCCAACTGTGTGCAGACTAGAACCTGCTGGGGTCTGATCCATTGACATCAATCCTCACAACATTCATATCCATGTGTTTGTATGGAAGCGACCAATATCCATGTTGTTCTATACAGTATAAAGAGACAGTGGTGTTATTTACCATTAACTGTGGTGGTGTGTGTGTGTGTGTGTGTTTGTGTGTGTGTGTGTGTGTGTGTGGTGTGTGTGTGTGTGTGTGTGTGTGTGTGTGTGTGTGTGTGTGTGTGTGTGTGTGTGTGTGTGTTGTGTGTGTGTGTGTGTGTTGTGTGTGTGTGTGTGTAGGCTTAGGGTTAGGTCTTAGGGTACAATAGGGTTACAATTTGTGCTTCACAGGTTAGGTTTTAGTGCTTGGTTGAATTTGTTATAGAGGTTTGGGATTAAGTTAGGGTTAGGTTAGTGTAAGGAAAAATTAGGATTTTTAATGGGAATCAGATGTTTGGTCCCCACATGGATAGTAAAACAAATGTGTGTGGTGTGTGTGTGTGTGGTGTGTGTGTGTGTGTGTGTTGTGTTGTGTGTGTGTGTGTGTGGTGTGTGTGTGTGTGTGTGTGTGTGTGTTGTGTGTGTGTGTGTGTGTGTGTGGTGTGTGTGTGTTGTGTGTGTGTGTGTGTGTGTGTGTGTGTGGTGTTTGATCCAGGCTCTGAAGTAGCGTGCATTTACAATAGCGTGGTGTCATGTCAGAGGTACTGAGAGGCAAAAGCCCCGAGGACAGAGGTTAATACGGTAGAGAGGAAGACTGTCTCCTTTTAACATGTGATACATGCCTGAAACAAGACAGAACGTACAACTGACAAGAGTGCAGACTTAGGTTATTTACAGTAAACAAAATTACATGAAAAAACAGTATGTTATTTTCCCTCCCCTCTTCAATACAAGAAGCTACAATAGGCTGGTAAGACATGATGTCAAGGGGAAAAGAATCAGAGAGGGGAAAGAATCAAGATTGGTTGACTAATAAAAACTCACTTTGTTTTCTCCGTGGCACCTGGCTATATACTGTTTCATTTCATTTCTTCCCCTGCTCTGCTCACGCCTTGTAAAACTGGCTCTCAACACCAGCGCACGCTGACCTCCAGATAGCCCCTGAAACATGAAAGGCCTTTTATCTGTTCCAGGTGTGGACCAACTCATACTGCGTATGGGCCCGCATGTGTGCTAGCCATGTGTGCATGAGTGTGTGTGTGTATGTATGTGTGTTTACGCGCATATGTTTGTGCATAAGCAGATTGACAAAACAACCCACAAACCCGGAGTGTCTAAAAATGTGGGTTTCAAACATAAAGGCAAGAGGAATTTACATAATGCATTGAGACTTGGACTCTCTCTCACCCACACATGCACACACACGGATACACACATACACACACACACACATTGGCGTTGAAGACTGTGCATGCTGAACTAACTACAGTACATCAGTCCCAGCAGTCAGTTGTGAGTAGTGAGGGTGTTGACTCCCCTCTCTCCGCTAGACCCCAGTGTCTGTCTGGCTGATGGCACGACCAACAGCCATGCAGGTTGAACTTGACCTTTCACCTCTCACACTTGACCTCTGAGGTCCCGACTGGCTCGGAGCAGGTTGAGTTGGGGTGGGTGGCACAGCTGTGTGGGAGGGTACCATACGAGACAGACTGCCCTCTGACACAGGGAAATTCAATTGGAGCATATTAGTGTCCAAGCAGTTGCGTATCACTCATTGTGGCTAATTGGAAGCATGGAGCAGGGATGGGTGGATCAGTATAGAGAGTTGTCAGGTTCAGCCCTTCCTAAGGAGGCTCAACAAATCAGCCACARAGTTCACCAGCACCCCTCYATTTTTAACCTTTGATACATATTGCTGTGGTCATTATTTTCAATATTTCTGTCCYGCACTGTCAAATGCATTGCGAGTTTGATGTATGAACAGTGGTCCATCACTTAAATCCTTCCCCGGGACAGCCAATGGGTGGCCTGGTTGTGCGGTGTGGTGTGGTTCCCCACAGWGGCMCAGACAGAGACGGATGGGGGGTTGCAGCTCTGGCCRTGGGGACKCTCCTCAGGACAGGTTACAWATAGGACTGAGAGAGAAGAGATGATCCTGAATAAAATCTGATCTTCCACAGAGCTGCTCATCCACTAACTGTCATTTCAGCAGATTGGACAAGCGTCTGAGATGAAAATAAAACAGACTCTGCAGGATGCWCAATGGGGTTCTGGGTAAGGCTACAATGAGTGAGGGRACATTAATCTGATAYATGAGTATTATGTTAACATATCAGGATGCATACTTACAAGCCCACAAACACACAACAACAAACAAGCTGCTAGATGTAACAGACTGGACCAATCTGCCTCGCTGTGCCCTGCTCTATGGCAAATTAAAAACAAGGAACAAATCATAATGAAATTGGGTCCCATCACTCCGCACCAACCCCATCCCCTTGCCTTTTCTCCCCTGCCACCCCCAATGTCTCTTTTCTCCACAATCAGTGTCAGAAGAAGCGGCGAGGAGCGGTTTGTGAGAAACACTTATCTGGCGCAGCGGCAGAGCCCTGTTCCTACACCCTTTATCTCACCAGGAGATGGAATTCAATATACAAAAACCCCATCATGCAGCAGCATCACGCCTGCGCCGAGGATAAGGGCAGGGTTGCCAGGTAATTGGATGGTGGTGGACGAACACAAGGTTTGAGACTACCCGTGGAGGAGTGGAGATTACAGGAAAGGGTGGGGGTACTGGGCGCTGGGAGGGGGAGGCGGAGGGGAGGAAGGGGAGAGGGTTTCTTGACAATCTTTCTCCACATCCCCCTTTACCCCTCCTTCCCACCCCGACCGCCCCACAACACAGTGTGTGTGTGTGTGTGTGTGTGGTGTGTGTGTGTGTGTGTGTGTGTGTGTGTGTGTGTGTGTGTGTGTGTGTGTGTGTGTGTGTGTGTGTGTGTGTGTGTGTGTGTGGTGTGTGTGTGTGTGTGTGGTGTTGTGTGTGTGTGTGTGTGGGCTTCGGGTTCCAGCTCTAATAACAATGCATATCACCCTGCAACCCCCCCCCCAAAAAAAAACACCACTGCTTTGTTTCCTTTCTTCCTGTTGTTTTTTTTTATCCCCCGTGCACATTAATTAGGAAAATCACTCACATTCATGACATTTAAATTAAAATGACACCAGATAATGTCATAACAAGAAACTGAATACCCTTAAAGAGCAAAAATTGTTTATTTCCTTTGAGATAAATGTAAATGATGAGGGGAGGGTGATGATCCCACACAGAGAAGGGAAAAAGACTCTCAGAGGAGGAGAACACAGGAAACCCATCCGCACGCCATTTCCCTTTCTCTCCCTCCACTCGTTCTACCTCGGATAGCGGGAGCGGAAGAGAGAGAGAGAGCGTGAAAGAAAGGAAGGAAGGGACTGCGGGAGAGAAAGAGAAAGAAAAAAGTAATTTCTCTGATTTATATATGACGCAATGAAGGTATGCTGAACGCATCAGAACAGGCAGCAGTTGTCAGACTGTCAGGGAAGATGAAGTGTCTTCATAGTCGAGTGAGCG
Organism: Salvelinus sp. IW2-2015; assembly: GCF_002910315.2. Taxonomy (NCBI): domain Eukaryota; kingdom Metazoa; phylum Chordata; class Actinopteri; order Salmoniformes; family Salmonidae; genus Salvelinus; species Salvelinus sp. IW2-2015. Next base: position 60,009,554 of record NC_036855.1, read on the forward strand.
AGCGAACGAGGGACGGGGGAAAGAGAGAGAGAGAGAATTAGAGATGGAGAGAGAGGCGGGTGGCTGTACTGTGGAAGGGTGTTAACCACCGCATCTCCACCGCACCACCGCTCCACCGCACTCGCCACAAAATGGCCACTTGGTTCCCTCTGACGGACGGCGCTAGGAGGGGAGCCATCCTCACAGCCGCTATCTCATCCCGCCTCCGCACCCCATTCTCCATCCTTAACAATTTCTCATATTTATGGATGGTTTCATACACCACACCACTGACTAGCTCTTCACCTGCTCTGGGTTTCCCCAGGGAAGCACAAAATGTTTCTGGATTCTAATTTTCAACAATGATTTCTTAGCTTGTTACTAAATTCTTAGCATAATTTTGTGTAATTAAGCTGAACATTTATGGGGGAAAAGGTACATCAAAAATACTATTTCCGATAATCATTGCTTTGGGAAAAAAAGATATAAAATGTCTAAAACAAGAGAATATGACATACAAAAACATCCAGTATGTGATGTATATTAATGATGCTGTTGTTCAGCCTATACAATGTTTCAACTAGAGGATAATCAGGTTTGTGAAATACTACCAAAACACAACAACATAAAACATCCATACATATGAATTAGAGGTCGACCGATTAATCGGCATGGTTTCAAGTTTTCATAACAATCTGTAATCATACTTTTTGGATGCCGATTATGGCCGATTACATTGCAATCCACGAGGAAACTGCGTGGCAGGCTGACCACCTGTGTGCAGCGTCAAAAGGACCTTGTGGCTGCAAGGAGCCAAGGTAAGTTGCTAGCTAGCATTAAACTTATCTTATAAAAAACAATCAATCTTCACATAATCACTAGTTAACTACACATGGTAGATGATATTACTAGGTTAACTAGCTTGTCCTGCGTTGCATATAATCAATGCGGTGCCTGTTAATTTATCATCGAATCACAGCCTACTTCAACTTCACCAAACGGGGGATGATATAACAAAAGCACATTCGTAAAAAAAGCACAATCGTTGCGTAAATGTACCTACCATAAACATCAATGCCTTTCTTAAAATCAATGCACAGAAGTATATTTATTTAAACCTACATATTTAGTTAAAATAAATTCATGTTAGCAGGCAATATTAACTAGGGAAATTGTGTCACTTCTCTTGCGTTCATTGCACGCAGAGTCAGTGTATATGCAACAGTTTGGGCCGCCTGGCTCGTTGCGAACTGTGTGAAGACCGTAATTAATTTGCCAGAATTTTACATTCTGACAATTATGACATAACATTGAAGGTTGTGCARTGTAACAGCAATATTTAGACTTAGGGTTGCCACCCGTTCGATAAAATACGGAACTATTCCGTATTTCACTGAAAGAATAAATATTTTGTTTTTCGAAATGATAGTTTCCGGATTTGAACATATTAATGACCAAAGGCTCGTATTTCTGTTTTTATTATATTATAATTAAGTCAATGATTTGATATTTGATAGAGCAGTCTGACTGAGCGGTGGTCGGCAGCAGCAGGCTCATAAGCATTCATTCAAACAGCACTTTACTGCATTTTGCCAGCAGCTCTAAGCAATGCTTGAAGCACAGCGCTGTTTATGACTTCAAGCCTATCAACTACCGAGATTAGCCTGGTAATACTAAAGTGCCTATAAGAACATCCAATAGTCAAAGGTCTATGAAATACAAATGGTATAGAGAGAAATAGTCGACGCGTCATAACTCCTATAATAACTACAACCTAAAACTTCTTAACTGGGAATATTGAAGAACTGGGAATATTGAACCACCAGCTTTCATATGTTCTCATGTTCTGAGCAAGGAACTTAAATGTTAGCTTTTTTACATGGCACATATTGCACTTTTACTTTCTTCTCCAACACTGTGTTTTTGCATTATTTAAACCAAATGTAACATATTTCATTATTTATTTGAGACTAAATACATGTTATTTATGTATTATATTAAGTTAAAATAAAAGTGTTCATTCAGTATTGTTATAATTGTCATTATTACAAATATAAAAATTGGCCGATTAATCGGTATCGGCTTTTTTGGTCCTCCAATAACAACAATTGGTATCGGCGTTGAAAAATCATAATCAGTCGACCTCTAATATGAATCATCATACCATGTTCTAAACCTGCATAATCAAACTATTAGGCAGATGCCAGAGAGAGGCCAATATTAAAGCAGAGCAGAGCTGTGCCTTAAAACACAGGCTGCAGATGAGACCACCTCCAGGGCAACATCTCCATCTGCAGGCAGAGAAAGCCAGAGCACCAGGCACAAACATCCTGTTTGTTATTCACCATAACATGGATTCTCCAAGGTAACTTATTACTTTACTTGTCTTATTTGTCATTTTTACATTCTCCATTTCAAATCACATCCACGAGCCCTCTTCAAAGACAGAGAGTTAAACATTTGTAACAACCAAGCCATTCCATTTGTATATTTTAAAGACGTAATAAGATGTGTAGGGATGTAGCAATGATAGCACAAGTAATACATTCAGGGAAAGCTAAGGGTGTGATAGGACACTTTAAAAATGTGATGAAATGTTGATGGGAAAAGTAAAATTAAGTCATTTCCTCCCTTTCCTGATTCAACCTTAATTCTACCCATTCCACCTCATGATTATGTGAGCAGGGCAATATCCACAGACAAACTGAAATAACCTTGACGAAACACTCATATTTATATAACCAGGGCTCCCCACCGTAATGCCCCTGCAAAGATTTATTAACAGTTTTCAGCTCTGCATGTATCTCAAAAATACCCCTGATTTCATATAATTTAATGGCTCGCAGATGGTCYGGATTCAAAACGTTCGGTCAGAAAATACAGCCGAAAATTGCTGCGCTTTCTAATATTGCCAGCATTCCAGGCAGATGGGAATATACTGGAATGGAGCATAAATGTACTTTTCATATTTTCAGGTCTGCTCTGAATCTCCACCTCGTAGGTGATAAAAATTGGACAACTGCAGCTTCGATTCAAATAAGCTGAAGAAACGCAGCACACATCCATCTTAATGCTGCAGAGAGAGGGAGAGATACGGAGAGAGAGAGCGAGATAGGAGGAGAGAGAGAGGGAGGGAGGAGGAGAGAGAGAGGGAGGGAGGAGGAGAGCGATAGTGGAATAGGAGGAGAGAGAGAGGGAGGGAGGAGGAGAGAGAGCGAGATAGGAGGAGAGAGAGAGGGAGGGAGGAGGAGATCGATAGCAGAATAAGAGGAGAGAGAGAGGGAGGGAGGAGGAGAGAGAGGGAGAGAGGAGGAGAGAGAGAGCGGGATAGGAGGAGCGAGAGAGGGAGGGAGGAGGAGAGCGAGAGGGAGGGAGGGAGGGAGGAGGAGAGAGAGAGGGCGGGGGGAGGAGAGTGTGCCTGGAGAGTGAGCTCTCTTGAGTGGCTCAAATAGCAGAGAGGAGCTCTAGGGAAATTTCAGACCCCATGGAGCCTCTGGCGCTTTCCACTTCTACACTGCACCTCTGCTGATCTCATTTTCAAGCCAAATGAGTGTAGAAATGGTTCTTTAATTCCTAACTCCTAATCAGGGGATCAAATCAAATCAAATTGTATTTGTCACACTATAACAGGTATTCTTACAAGCCCTTAACCAACGAAGCAGTTCAGAAAATATTTGCAAAATAAACTAAAGTTAAAAAGAAAATATTTAAAAAGTATCATAATAAGATTGCATAACATTAACGAGGCTATACAGGGGGTACCGGTACTGAGTCAATGTGTGAGGCTACAGGTTAATCGAGCTAATTTGTACATTTAGGTAGGGTTAAAGTGACTATGCATAGATAATAAACAGTGAGTAGCAGCAGTGTAAAAACAAAGGTGGGGTCATTTCAATAGTCCGGGAGGCCTTTTGCTTAATTGTTCAGCAATCTTATGGCTTGCGGGTAAAAGCTGTTAAGGATCCTTTTTGACCTAGACTTGGCACTCCGGTATCACTTGCCGTGTGGTAGCAGAGAGAACAGTCTATGACTTGGGTGACTGGAGTCTTTGACAATGTATTGGGCCTTCCTCTGACACCACCTTGTATATAGGTCCTGGATGGCAGGAAGCTTGGCCCCAGTGGTGTATTGAGCCGTACGCACTACCCTCTTTAGTGCCTTATGGTCGGATGCCGAGCAGTTGCCATACCAGGCGGTGATGCAACCGGTCAGGATGCTCTTGATGGTGCAGCTGTAGAACTTTTTGAGGATCTGGGGACCAATGCCAAATCTTTTCAGTCTCCTGAGGGGGAAAAGGTGATGTCGTACCCTCTTCCCGACTGCCTTGGTGTGTTTAGACCATGATAGTTTGTTGGTGATGTGGACACCAAGGAACTTGAACTTCTCTACCTGCTCCACTACAGCCTCGTTGATGTAAATGAAGGCCTGAATCGGCCCTCCTTTTCAGGTAGTCCACAATCAACTCCTTTGACTTGCTCAAGTTGAGGGAGAGGTTGTTGTCCTGACACCAAACTGCCAGGTCTCTGACCTCCTCCCTACAGGCCATCTTCATCGTTGTCAGTGATCAGGCCTACCACTGTTGTGTCATCAGCAAACTTAATGATGGTGTTGGAGACGTGCTTGGCCACGCAGTCGTGGGTGAACAGGGAGTACAGGAGGGGACTATGCACATACCCCTGAGGGGCCCCAGTGTTGAGGATCAGCGTGGCGGATGTGTTGTTCCCTACCCTTACCACCTGGGGCAGCCCATCAGGAAGTCCAGGATCCAGTTGCAGAGGGAGGTGTTTAGTCCCAGTGTCCTTAGCTTAGTGATGAGCTTTGTGGGCAATATCGTGTTGAACGCTGAGCTGTAGTAAACGAACAGCATTCTCACATAGGTGTTCCTTTTGTCCAGGTGAGAAAGGGCAGTGTGGAGTGCGATTGAGGTTGCGTCATCTGTGGATCTGTTGGAACGGCATGCAAATTGGAGTGGGTCTAAGGTTTCCGGGATRATGGTGTTGATGTGAGCCATGACCAGCCTTTCAAAGCACTTCATGGCTACCGACGTGAGTGCTACAGGGCGGTAGTCATTTAGGCAGGTTACATTCGCATTGGGTACAGGGACTATGGTGGTCTGCTTGAAACATGTAGGTATTACAGACTCGGTCAGGGAGAGGTTGAAAATGTCAGTGAAGACACTTGCCAGTTGGTCCGCCCATGCTCTGAGTACACGTCCTGGTAATCCGTCTGGTCCCGCGGCCTTGTGAATGTTGACCTGTTTAAAGGTCTTTCTGCTGTATATTATGCAGCAGTTCCTCCTGGTTGACAGTGCTGGCAGGACACCTTCAGCACACCATCAGCCCATCAGCCCATCATGGTCATGTCAAACAAGGCAACAGTAAACATGTCGTCCCCCACGAGTGATGCAGAGCCTCCCCTTGCGCTAATTGAGATATCGCGTGTGACTAACAAATTGCAATTGTCGTGTGACCACAGGTTATCCATTATATTGACCAGATACTCAAGTGGCCGCACTAACAATGAAAATAAATGTCTTGAAAAATGGAAGGCAGTTAGCCTGGGTACCAGTCTCTTTAGTTAATCGACTCCCTGTACTCCATGTCATGTGCCAAACGGCATTGCATGACATTTGGCAATGACAAGGAGTGGCAAGGAGTGGAATGTTAGCTAAAGAGACTAGTACTCAGACTAGAAGGCAGTTGGGAGGAGGCAAGATCAGGTGTGGGACCATTCTAGCCAATGATAGAGCAGATATGCGTGTGAACAACAGGCAAATTCTGATTAAAGTATTTTTGTTCAAAGTTGCCGGGATGTCACGTGTCCTACTTATCAGTACACTAGTAACAACCTAAGCACTATGAAACTTCTATTAGATCAAGTAAGTCACACATAGCAAATAAGCCATAAAATTTTTTCGACACTCTCATTGACCTCCATACAAAATCTCCTCGCTTGGTGAGCGGGGGAATAAAAAAAACACCACCTGCTGGAGAAGACAGATTTTGGGCCTAGTTATCCCTCTTGCGTCGCCTCTTCCTCTCTGGTGTGGCTCACAAATTTCAGTTAATTACTATAGCTCCCACTTTGGGCCAATCAGTGTCATTTTCTAAATCCCGGATCTCTATGACTAGATGCATCATTCAACCACGTTTCAGTGCTGAATGGACATATGAACAGACGGACGGAGACCAATCCACAGTCTCCTCCTCGATTTCATCGTGGAGGACAACAACATGGTCCTCTGGTGAAACTCATTGACCCACTCATTCACAAAGATGAAGAAGGGAATCGAAACGTCTCTTCCATCTCCTCCTCCTCTGTTCTGTGTGTCGCATTATAGACAATTCCAGATAGCAGCTTGCCAAGATTGGGTCTGAAACGAACCTTTGATACCCCTGTGTGTCCTTTCATCTCTGTGAACGCTTCCCTTCACTTTAGTTTACCAGAACAACACTTTACACACCAGGGAGAATACCCTTTAAACACGACAGCCAGATGCCTTATTCTGTGCGGGTACAGGGGAATATTCCAGGTCTCTTTTCATGTTCTTTACCTTCCCAACAAGTTTCAAGATGCGCCATTGATATCGGATACACAGACACACTTCTGTTGATTTCTCTCTTTCTTATATAATTCAGAAATGAAGATTAACACACTCCTGCAGAAAGCGTCTCTCACCGATTCACTCAAGTTCAGAGGGAGGGAGTGGACTTTTTCATCTTTACTCAGTCTCTCCATGCATTTCAATCATTTTTAACAAGCTACCTGAAAGTTCATCTATCGATCGTTATCTCTACATATTATTATTCTGCTCAGAACTTAAAAATATAAAATTGATCAAATCTTCTTAACTTATGCCAGGTTTATTTTTTCAGTGCGATTTATCCGGCGATTGACCYGGTGCTTCTCCGTCTGTGTTACTGAAGACTGCAGCTGAGCCTTTGAATCGACTGAAGCMTTAGCACCAGCGCTCAACTCCAAGGTTGTTTCTGCAGGATTTACTTTAAATTCTTTAAAGAAGGGCTAACATTTGGAATACACATTATACATAAAAATGCAGCCAAATAACTAACAAAAGTTGAGGGGATCGGTGGCATCAAAGCGTTCCTGGGCTGGCTCGGACCTCATGGTGAGCCCTGCGTCTTTGTGAGCAGAAGCTCCGAGATGTTCGGCACATTGCAGAGCCCTTCTATAGTTTTTCAGCAGCTTATGTGGAGGCCTTTGAAGCCCAGAACCCACCTGCTCCGGTCCTAACAGTGTAGCTCTCCCCTCATACAGGCTGAGGTCCCATTGGCCGACACACATAGCACCTATGAGCTCTTCCCTCAGGGGGATTCCTGTTTATGAATTACTAAACTGACAAAGGAGGATCTGGGAAGCCCTTTCAGAGGCACATCAGCAATATAATGCATAAGAAATATGGTCCCTGAAATATTTGTCCTGCTACTTCGGGTAGTCTTGATCAAATGCTAAGACAACAGTAACTGTGGTACAAGTACAGTGACACTTTACATCTAGGTGTTTGTCTTAATAACACCTAACACAGCAATGTGGGATATTTCTTCTGTCATGTCTCTGAAAAAACTTTTCCTCTAATAGGGTCAAATACAGCATACATGTCCGAACAGGGCTCTCCAACTCTGTCTACCACAAACCAACACATCTCACACACACCTCACACACAGACAAACAGAAACACACTGGCCAACACATCAGACACACCGATAGTGTAGCTGTTGCCTTATTCAGAGGAGAAAACATTACATAGAAATAGAAATTGCCTGTGTGTGAATGACCAAATCTGGAGCAGAATATACGCTCCAGAGAGAGAGGGAGAGAGGAGCAAATGTGAGAGTGGGCAGGCAGGCAGGCAGGCAGGCAGGCAGGCAGGCAGGCAGGCAGGGGCCTGAATGAAAAGATGACCATCTAGCATGCTACCTTCAAGGTAGGATGAATAATGAATAGGCTAGTGATGGACACAGAGAGGGGCCATCAATATTTTAATACTCTCGTCTCTAATTTCAGTCTCGCTCTCCCCAGATTCCCGCTGCTGTCCCAACACAAATCCCGAACTGTTGCTGCTGAGCAATAAGCGAAGTGTAGTATACACACACCACACGGGTCACCACCACCACCGCAGAGCAGAGAGAGCAGGCCATTCAACACTGCACTGATTTCTACTGCTGCAGATTCAGCCTCGAGTTCCACCTCTGTTCATTCTGAGTGGACCTGCTGCACGCACACACTGCGACAGATTGACAGACACACTTCTCTAGTGAATCGTACACAAGACCAGGAGCACAAGTGATAAAAATGTGAGGACATAAAATTCTAGTGTAAATAGAGAAAGAAAGATTGAGTAAGAAAGAAAGTGCCCCTACTTTTGCATTCAGTGACTTTGAGAGTAATGGAGAGTATGCAGAGAGAGAGAGAGGGAGAGAGATGAGAGATAGAGAGAGAGAGGAGAGGGGAAAGAGGAAGTGAGGGAGAGAGTTTGGAAAGATGTCAAATTAAAAGTCATGACATTTCTAGGTAATGCTTAATACAGCGAAGACAAAACACTCAGCTCTAATTCAAGTGTCTGTCAGTAACTGAGTAATCGGATGCAAATGAATGCATGCAATTAAGACAAATTGGACGCACTCAAACTTAATTCCCATTCACTTTCTTTCCCTGTTTATTCATGCCCTAACTAAGGGTAACGAATGAGATATTCTTCYRCCAGGCTTTGTGTKTAAAWCCCATTGTCGTCTCCTCTCATAAAGTGTCACTGTCCTGATTACCCTGCAGTGCGGCAGARAGGGGGCGGTGGGGCTGGTGGAGGGGAGGGCAGTGTGTGAGTGAGATGCTCGCTGACCCCACCACCGTCACAAACGACCAGTCTGATCTCATATCCTCACAGGGGATGAGTGAGGCTGGTGGCTAGTAGGTACACATCAACCCAGACAGGAACTGAGCTTAACTCCCCCATCATCCCCAAGAACAGGACATGACGTCCAGGAAAGACAGGCTGGACAAGAGAAGAGGCTAGAGGGCTGGACTGAGAAGGATAACATTGCAGAGGGAGGGGTTTAGCTCCTTAACTCAAACTTAGGATCAAACCACCTCCCCTCCTCTCCCTCCCACTGCCGGTCCAGAGTCACCCAGCAGCATCCTCCCTACCGTCATTAGCCRYTGATMATTCAGCGGTCYGYGGCGCCACTTTGAAGGTTAACCAATCAATATTCCAGMYGCTTGTCATTTATTAACAAAGTTGGGCCAGCCGGCTAATGACCAGCGTGCAAGCATCCAGAGACAGTTCAGTGCGAATGGCCCATTAGAGAACATTGCCTTGGTCTCTCGTCCTGCCAGAGCAGAGAGGCAGATAGAGCCAGATAGGGAAAGGAGTCTAATTGAAAGTATGATTGTTTGTCYGTAGCACGGTCACSTCGGATATCTCCCAGCTCATCTCTGGAGCTAGGCCTGTCAGGTGGATTAAAGTCCCCGCTCCACCACCTAACCACAGCTCTGTTTCATGTTCAGCCCCTGCCCCCGGCTCACATCAAATTCATTTTTTTATTTAGTTCAGCTCTGGAAAGTTAGTCTCCTCTCCCACCCCCATTCCTCTACCCTACTCAGATCCTGTGCTAACTAAACTGAACTAAACGAGTGGATGATCAGCGAGTGKGTGCAGCCATCCGGCAGGGCACTGTCTCCCAGTCAGTCACACGGCCACTCRCTCCACGGGCATGGAGTGCCACACACACACCAGCCGACAACACGGAGAGGCACCAGGGAACGGATGCATCTCATGTCCGATCAGATTATAGGAGGAGCTGACGATGTTAATTAGCTAGAGCAAATTTAYATTAGCRGATTATGTAAGCAGCCAGAAGYGCAGAGGCTGAGTAACAAAGCGTGGCACCAGCTAWGTCACAKCWTGGCGAGCGCTGCCCTGCCACTTCAYGCCAATGTGGCCATGGTTGATCAAGCAGAGAAAGCCTCAAATGCCAATTAGACATGAACGGGTAATTGTGTCAGGGGGGGCTGGTGGCACCAGGGACTCTGTTGCAATGTCCTCAGGCACTGAACGTCTCCACTCATCCTCAGACATAACTACTGACACGTCTGAGCTCACTGATAGGGGGGCACACATACACAGCGGCACACACACACACACACACACACACAACGGCACACACAGGCACATTTATACTGTACACTCATACGTAGAGATAGAGAAGTCGTCTGCCAGGATTATCAGCGGGGACATTTCGGATAGGGAAATTCAATAAAGAGAGGGTCAGAGGTCAGGATAAGGCCAGTACAGTACAATGCTAAACACGTTGCTGTCTTTGCAGTGTTGAATGAGAGAAATAAAGATTTTGCGTTTGATGCAGATACTGTAGATGATGGTCTTTCACAGAAAAATACATAGCTCAGTCTCCAACTGATGAAAAACCTATGGAAATGGGAACTGTGATAAGAATAAAAAAGTACAGTAGGGGGCATTTCCCTCCATCAAAGACGTCCACCGACATGCAGCACAGGGCAGAACTAAAGAAAAGAGAAAGTTGTACAGGAGTGCCCATGCAGAGGTGAAGGCCCCCCACTCCTCTCCTCCAATCCACCCCAGCAGCAGCTCTCTCCAGCCAGCCTAGTCCCAGCGCTCTCCTCCCTCTCGCTTGCTGACCCCCACAGCAGGACAGGATGGCCGGGGCCTCTCACTGCGAATGGGCCTGCCCACTTCTCCTGTTTCTGGGCTGCTCCTGATTTTAATTGGTTGAGACCGGGCTTGTCTCTCTGTAATCCTTGCATGTTAATAGACCCACGGTAACGTTCTCCTGCCTAATGGCCGCACAGCGAGAGGCCTTTTCAACCGCATTACCTCTTATCGAGTTACGGAGCCCCACCGTTCCAAATAAGACACATTTAATTGATCCAGTCTATAAAAATCCAGTGCCGCTGTGAACGGCCTGTTTCTCGGGTTTCTTTATTTATTTATTGGCTGTGTTTTCTCCACCTCGGCGAGCCCGGCCCTGCATGAGGCGCAGGGAAATTAGGTTCATTCAACTCCTCACAAAAAASGAGRGATGCASAAGAGAAATTCAAAGGCTTTGAAATTAGATCAATGGTCTCAACAATCAATCAAAGGCAGGGCTCCTCAGTCATCGGCCTCTGGAGGAGATTTGAAATGAACCTTTAAAACAGCAGGCGCTGGGTCCACACCTCACAGCCATGCAGGGGGGAGACCAAGACCGCAGAAAGCAGATCAAAACTCAAACTACAGCACAATTCAATAACAAACACCACTCACCCCCGTGAGAGCAGCCACACTAACCTAAACACACAATGTAGACACATGCACGTTCACATACACTTTGTTCATTCATTCTTCAACTCTCCAACTTTCAGCAGACCCTCCCTGACACAATCAACCTATATTTAATAAGACAGTCACGTAGCTGCCATGGTAGAGTACAGACAGAACATGAATAAACAATTATGTTCCCCTTTTATTTCTGTTTCTTAAGACTTAGTGTGACAGAATGAATTCATCAGTTCTGTCATACAAAAAACAAGACATACCAGTCCAGAGCATTCAGGACTCAAACCATTACATTGAAAGTGCTCTTGGTCGATAGATRTGCACGTATGTCCTTAATTTCACACACTGATACGCCTAATCCTGTTACTGCGGAATGGAGTTATTGAGCTCAGTGTGATACTGAGCGATTAAAGGAAATAAATATTTTATATCCAACGTGTAAGCGGGGGATGGAATCGAGTTGAGCTTTAAAATATTGGCCTTAAACGCCTGTTGAGAAAAAAGGATAATAAGGAGAGAAACTGTGGTCAAATGCTAAGGATAATCCTACCAACAGTGTTCCCCTGCGCAGGATCCAACCATTCCCAGGCATTAGATTATATAGCAAACTACCAGAAAGAGAGATCGGGAGAGAGAGAGAGAGAGAGAAAGAGTGAGAGAAAGAGAGAGAGAGAGAGGTGTGGGGGGAGCTGACCTTGTTTTTTATTGAGGGGCCTTGGGCACAACCATCTCCTGCCTCTTCTCTTTAGTGATGGCTATAACAGAGCCCGCCAAACAGACGCTAATGCATTTCATCAACTTAAATCACTTCCATATTTAAGAACTGGGTTTTAATTTCACTTTCACTGTACACTACAAAAACAAAAGCACAGTGCAACTCAGCTGAGATGGTGAGAACAGTAGTCCCCCGGTATATAGATTCATTCCTGTGGATTTTATTCCTCCTGTTTGTTTTATATATTTGTATTTATTTTTTACTGTAGAAAGGCTTGTAAGCAGGCATATCATGGTAAAGTCTACACCCATTGTATTCGGTGCGTGTGACAAATAAAATGTTATATGATTTGATTTAAAGAAGGTAGAGGAGAGATGGGGATAGGGTCGGTATGTAAGGGCCTATATTTTGCCTGGGGGGATTTTGATCCTCCTGGTGTTGTGAGAAGCGACTAAATTAAAACCATGTCCATTTAATCCTGTGTCAGCCTAGAAAATTCCCTTTCCTTGACCTTTTAGATACATTTCCATCAATCTCATTTTACGCACGATTACGGTTTTAATGAGCGATGGGCAGTATTATTGCTCGGGCTAATCTCAATTGTCTTATTTTCTTAGCTTTTTTTATGTTGCTAGCTAGGCTAAACGCTGCTGATAAAGCTCAAGCCTGGAGATGGAGAAAAGCCTTTTATTTAAAAAAATGCAATTTATTTATTTTTCAAAAGCAATTCTTCTTTTATTAACTTATTTGGCAACACCATCATGTAAGTCACAAGAATGTAAAAGTTAATTGCTTATTACATACACTCCAATTTATCAAAACAATCTAATTCCCCTCCTGGATTTAATTAAATGTTTAATCAATTCATGATTGATCTCCAAATCTCCCATATTAACTGTCTTATTCAAACCTGTTGATGAATGAACAGGCAACACTTGAATGATCCAGCGGCCTTGCTTTCATTTGATCTAGCTTGTTGATTCCCTCATAGCAAAGCCATTCTTATTGGGCACATCTCTGTGAACATGACAGCCATGGTCCTCATGTCAAATCTCCTCTCCAGGTTCTCTTTGAAGATTTCCTTCATGTGACGGGCTCTTACTAATCTCTTTCAGAAACACAGTAAACAATGGTTGCATGCACTCATACCCTCATAGGCCCCTGTTCAAACCTGTTTTATGGTAGACCAGATAATGTGGTTCATCTCTAGCACACACGGGTAAAACCAACCGTGGACTAGAGAAGGAACAACATCTGGTACTAACCAATAGGTGGTGGATCCCCTAAAGACCTTCTCTTTGTTTTGAACCAGTGTCAGGCTGACAGGCTTGGGGGAGGCTGCTCTTTTGAATACATATTGATATGACTGAGCTCCTAATACAGTGTGCAACCTCCAGGGCACTTTATTGCCATCTCACATCCACTGAGCCTCTCTCCCTCTCCCTTCCTCTCTCTCCCTCTCTCCTCTCTCTCTGGTACAGACACCTGTACCTACCTTATACAAGCTGGGAGACTTGCACTGACTACATGACTTCTGACAACAACAACTAGTGAAGTCTGCTTGACAAATCTGCTCTAGATACTACATTCTGGCAAGAGGGAGTCATTAAGGAAGTGTTTTGTCAGAGTGTGTGTGTAAGTATGAGTAAGATTAAGAGTTAACGAGATGAGGTGAAGTAAAGTACAGACATCCCTCAGCATTGTGACACTCCTTCAAGATGAATACTAATGAACTTGAGAGGGAAGAGTGGGGTCTGCTGGAGATGGGGGGGGCAATTAAAGAATGCCTGAAGCAACTTTATCGAGGACAAAGAATCACGTCTCTCTAATTAAATTCTGTGGCAGACACCTGCCCTTTCACCCCTCCTTCTCCATCTCCCCCTGCTCCAATGTGGCAGTCAGAGGAGATCCAACAGCTCCTTACTCCTCAARCCCATTGAGGCTGCTCTAAAACTGGCCTATTCATGGACGCTCCCCATTGATTCAACTACACTTGGAGGGTTAGGGTCAAGGAGGGGAAGGATTTCAGAGTTACATTATCATGTACTGTACCCCTGACTCTGACATATGGGAAGTCAGCTGCTGAAGGCCATTAAAAGCTTAGAGAGACTCAATGGCCTATTCTCAACATTCAGATATCATGTTCTATGTTCTTCAAAGTCTTCCTTTTTTCATCAGGTGTCTGGTCTTGTCGAAGGTGTTAATGACACAAAGTCCCCTGAAGAGTGATACTCTAGTCAGGGTACGGAAGCAGGCTCGTCCCCCACCGAGCTTCATCAGGGGGAAGAGAGAGGAGATGGGGATAACTAAGACCAGGGCCACCTCCATCCCACACAGCTCTTAGAGGTGGCAGAGCCAGAGCGAGAGAGGAGGAGAGGTGGTAATGGCACGGAAGTTGATCAAAACGAAGCCAGGTAATGGAAATTGGTTTTAAACCACTAGCCAAGTTCCTCCTCAGAAGGAGACGGGTTGGGCTAATGAAYCCTGACAGCGCATTCCAGGGCAGTTCCACACTTACAGCAAATCCCCCTCCGCTGCTGTCTCCCCTTGCCACCAGAGGAGGGGGAAAYGTACAACTTTACAGAGACTAACTACTGCCCATTTCCTGGTTGTTTAACACCCAATCGAACTTCAAAGCCTGTAACACCGCCTGGCGTACTTCAAACACGCCGGCCACTCTCTCAATTAGCTAAATGTGCCTGGCCTCGAACCACGACCCCTCCTGCACTACTTAACACTAWAAACTGGAGTACAGCCAGCACACATCACCTCTAGCTCAGACACACTGTGGAGAGCATCACTAACAAACAACACACACTCATAGTCACTTCCCAGGTACTCATTCCATTCGATATAGTGAACACTGTACACACACATCCATATATCAAACACAACCACCAGCAGGCTAACTCATGACTAGAGAAACATCCATGTCTTAGGGTAGTGTACACTCTGGTCAATAGCATACTAGAATTTTATAGAGTAGTGGTTTTGGTATCAGGCCAAAATGTTATGCTATAAGATATAGTGCTGTAGAACGTTCTTGAGTTGAAACACATGGAAAATACAGGGATTATAACAGGTACCATTTAATTGCCACTGACAAATGATTGAAAGAGTGGAAAAAAKAGTCAATTAAAAACCAAAGAACAATAAAATTACCTGTTGTATTCCTCACTGATTTGGACAGACCTTCGATGACACAGCTATCGAGGAGATAATTAACTATTTGTAGACAATTAACACTGAAGTCAGAGTTTTGGTTCTTTTTCTGATGAACAGTCTGCTTTAGGTTAATTGTGTGGGTCCCACTGTGTGTGATTGCTGTAAAACTGAGCACAGAAAAATAAGGACAACCATATGAGGGTGGGGAAATAACGTCTCAAAATGATTTAGCCCCTTTTCGCCAAACCTGTCTGAAAAGCAAGTCATGTTCAATGCTTTTTTCCCACAATGACCAAGACAGAACTTGAAATGCTTGTGAACCTTGCCTTAAAACATATTTCACTGCCTTTGTAAAAATGAATAGAGAAAGTTGGGGGGTAGAGGGGGGTCAGTTCTAGAGCACAGTTAATCTACAGCACATGGCAAAAGCAGGAGAGAGAGAGAGAAAGAGAGAGAGAGAGAGAGAGAGAGAAAGTGAGTGAGAGAAAGTGAGTAAGAGAGGGAAACACAGGGCGAGCAAACTCCTGGTTTAATACGAGTCCCTGCCCGTTAATAATCCCCAGCTCCCATCCTGGAGTGGACTTCCCCTAACCTCTCCACTCCGCTCTTCTGTTTCATACCGTTCCAAGACGACCTGGAACTAATGTGCTGTTTATTTCCCCCCAAAGATAGTGTCTGGGGCGCTCTACTCACGCAACCTGTCTTCATCTTCTGCAGCCTCGACACAGGTGGGGAGCCAGAGAGTGATGAGGGGGAATAGGAGAGAGGGGTGTGAACGAGTGTTGTGTTACTCACCAACATTAACAAGTACTCTCCCCCTGTTCTTTCACACGCTCTTTACATGCTAAAGGAATGCACTCAATCTATTTCATAAAGGCCATTAATACTGTAAGGGATTCTTATAAAACACACAAAGCAAAGTTTTTGGTACATACGTGGGCGAGACTGCTAGATTCTACATCTAATATTCTTATATATACACTTTTTTTTACAATATTTTCAAAGGTTTATCAGTAGTATGACACAATGACTCTACAATATCTCAACAAGGAAAGTATGACACAATACCTCTTTTAAAACTAAAAACCATCAGAGCTGAGTGTCATATGGCAAAAAGCTTTAATCCAAAGTTTTCATTTCCTAAAGAACCCAGCGAGAACCTAATAACGCAATGAATCAATGTCCATCTCCACAGCACATTGTATCTTGCTGTCACTCAAGGGATGGTCCTTTCTTTGTTTGTGGTTGATGGAAAGAAGACAGGGTAAAAAGCTTTCCAAGAGACAGGCCCAGTCAGTTACAATAAGCACTGACAGCTGCTTTCAGACCATCTAATGCATGCTCTTTCATGGTTCTCCCAGCGATAAAACATAGCCTAAGATTGTGTACCCTTATAAAAGTCCCCCTACACACCCCCAGTGGAAACACAAGGGGATGTTTGATGTGGAGACGCTGGGGATGCAGCGCTCCCCCGTTACTCAGGGCGTTACAGAGAGAGAAGGGAGCTCTCCTCTAAAACATTCGTTAATAAAATATCAAGGAGCTGAAACCCTGAGACAATCCCCCTCGTGCCACAGCAGCACAAAGCAGTGAGGGTGTTGGACGGCAAGCCATGGTCCTGTGGAAGACAGGCGAGAGCGGGGTTTGATGTCGTTGGCCCCGTGCCCCGGTTGGAGAGAGAGGCTCTCGCCAGGCCAGACCCAGCCCACAGAAAAAGGTGCTCCCACTAATCTGGACTCATTTTCTGCCTCTTTAACCGTGACCAATGTATTTAAACGGCTGCTCCTTCGACAGATGCTCAGTTCAAATTATTCCGAACTGGAAATTTGCGGGAGYGATATTAAATATCCTTCAGGCCAGACTGCCTAAAGAGAACGTTGGAACATCAAAAGGCCAAACACTTCAAAAACTCAAACTAATGACCTGAACCCATCTCCAAGGAACAGGAGGGGTCTAACTCGGTCCCACATCCTCAGATCTTGGTCACAAGAAATCCCACTCCTTTAAATGTAGATTTGACCATTCCCCCGACCCTGATATTTAACACAGAATCTCAAATGAGATACATAATATACATCTCTGTATCACATTCTAAAGCATGTAGAGCATTCACAAAGGGACAACTGGAATGAATGGCTTCACTGTAATCGGACACATCAGASCCCATTTCCACAAAATTAAACCAACAATATCATTCCACAAAGCCCATATACCATTTAGTCATTCTATTGACAATCTTAAGTCTGGCTGTACACACTGCACATTCATAATGGGAGCCTAAAACAGCCACAACAGCTGGGTACAAAGGGTACAGACTCCCCCAGTAAGGATCTCCACTACCACCGTGAGGCCGCTGTATGTGGAGCATGTTGGACATGTATGAGAGAAACAGAAACCGGACGAGGAGAGCAGAGCGCAGGTAGAACAGCTGGCAACGTTCATCTMAGTCCCTGATCGGATCCGACAGCAGTCATTAAATCATAAAACCACCCAACTTCCAGACTTCAGAAGAGCGGGGTGAGTGCGCAGGCACACCCGGTCAGAGGGGTGAGGGGTGAAAGGGGTGAGACTCAGGCACATTGCCTCTTGGCCTGGGTGCAGGAGAGGGCCTTGTTGCTCACATGAGCTCTATGCAGTCTGACGGGCAGATAACTCGGACAGGCATACTACAGGCCCTGATTACTGCTCTAAATGGAATAAACATGAGAACAGTATCTGGAGAATCACAAAACTACTGAGCAAGTTTGCCTCTTCTTTAGCAGCTTTGGTGCTTTGATGAAGGCTGCATAACTGTGAGCTGTGATCAGCCTCAGTGGCAATGACACTGTGCTGTCAATGTTATTACTTGTWWGAATGTATGCTTCATGGCACAGAATGTGGCACTGTAGGACTCGGTTTGTCCATGGAGTACAGTGAAGCCAAACCCCATAAAATATTTTTGCATTCAAGGATTAAATAAAAACGAGTCATTGTTCATATTAAAGCATATTCCTGGCTAACAATGGTTTTCCACATGTTCTCACTTCCTATTCCATAAATACACCCAGCATATCAAGCCAAGGGACCCTGTACATGCAGTAAAGCTAACATGCATATAATTTCACTCCAATGGTCTCCACAAACATGGCATACAGAATTCAGGCAGGGAAACTCAAGCAAGGCTTTAAAGGACAACCTATTGCACATTAGTGACATTTTGAAATATTAAGAGTGAAATGAATGGGCACAGTATGGTGGGCCGTCGTTCTTTTTTTAATGAAGTGCTTGAGCTGCCAGTGAAAGGCAGTATTTGTTTCTTCAAGCTGTGGGGTTAAACAAAAAGCAAATGTTCAACCTCATTCCTCTGAAGTTGTGCCTGACTTWGAAAAACAAAACCTACACTCTCTCGCCTAGTCTCACCCAGCGTTTTAGAAGCCAAATCGAATGCCTATGCACACCAGTGCTCATAATTTATGACCCTAGCATTTGTAATGCAATTGYTATATCATTGTTAAAGACAGCCAAAAAGAGGAGAGAGAAGCAGCATGTCTGATGATCGAATTCCAGGGCAGCCATTTTGAAAAAAATAATAAAATGGGTGCTTCAAGGGAGGTTGTTAAAATTAACTACCTCAGACAGACTCTCCAGCCAGTGGGCTAATATTTGGTTTGGGATGCCATGTAGAGAGACAGACTGAACATGATTGTATTCCACTGACTAACTTCCCGCTATTACATTTCTCACTGTGGCATTCTACTGAGCGCTTCACATAACTCTCCTGCAGGTCCTTTAGAAGARGGACAAGTGTCAAGAATGCCAAGAACGCTGACAATTTCAACACACTTCAAAGTGTAGCTAAATTGACTGGCCAAACAGCAGCCTTTTACACTGAACCAATGCTCTCCCTACTAGGTACAGACGTCAATGTAATGTCTATTCCACGTTGGTTCAATGTAATTTCATTGAAATGACGTGGAAACAATGTTGATTCAACCAGTGTGTGCCCAGTGGGTACTCTCTAAACTGTGACTATGTTATCGCTGGTATAAAATAYACATTTTCTGCTAAAGTAAGCTATTTATAAAAATACACATTTTCAAGGAGTTAAAACCCCTTCTTTGTGAAGAAATTAGTTTCCTTGATTCATATTTTTTCTGTTAAGGATCCACCTAATGTCTGCAGGGCTGGAAAAAGAATGGCTTTTACTGTGAAGTATTACAATCCTATTAATTATGGAAGAACAGCTCAGTGCGGTAATAAATGTATCTGCCGCATGATACATTCCTCTAGGCCGACCTCTTAAAGACTGCTACGTGGTCCATTAGACCTCACAGGACAGAAGAAAAAAAATCGCCCAGCCACTTGAGTTCTGGGGGATTAAAAAGTTATCAGGGACAAGCTGGGGCCCCACACAATGCCACAGGAGAACAACTTCCCGCTGTCAGTCATCCTGCATCTGAGACATTTCAGCAATTTAAAGTATCGCTGCCTGCCAGTCAAGGAGGTCACGAATATTTCAGGGGGCACGCCTGAAAAACTTGAAGCTCTTCAGCCTAAAAAGAGTTTGGTTTCATCTTCCAGTTTGAAGCACCTCAATGGTCAATTGTTTCAATCACATCACCTCTGATGACAAGATCCATGAAGTTTGAAAGCTGCAGACTACAGACTCCTTCAGAAAGTCTGAGTGAGGAGGAGCCAGGGTTGATTTGTTATTTCACAGTAGCAAACAACAGAGGGAGGCCAGAGTTCTGCTTAAAAAATATWAAAGTGTGTTCCCCTGAAGGGGAATTCCTTGAAAATCTGAGTCTAGCAATGCGCGGCTGGATGTAAACCTGTAAGTATTAACCTGGAACAGCCTTGCTCTGGCCCTCCTTGAACTTCAGGGTCCACCGTCAGAAGAATCACCCCATAGTCCTGATAGCCACATGCCGCATGGATTTAATTTTCGCCATCTGCTGGCTTCATGCTTCTACGCTTTCCATTCCCGCTGCACATTCTTCACAAATTCAGTAGCTTCCTTCTTCTACATTTGTAAATGTTGTTGACTGTGGAAAGCGTCCATGTTTACTTTGAATCCCTGGCCATCCCAAGGCCTGCTCTAATTACCTACAGCTGTCCACTTCCACTGCTTTCCTTGGCTGTGCTCTTCAAACACAGGCCCCTATTTTCAATGTAAATTATAGATTTGTAACAGACTAAATAAAAAGTTTGATTGTTATTGGAAGCAACATGGCTTGCTGTAATAAGGATATTTGGAGTTTATTTTTCATGACAATTATCATTTTTCCTGGCACACGTCCACATTTGGCAACCAGTTTGTATTAGAAATACTTTGTTGCTATCATTTAGTGCCCATCTCTAGACCCTCTGGTGGATTCRTAGTGTTTAACTTCCTGCTCAGTCCGAGAGCTGTGTAATGAGTGACTGAGTTAACACACTGTCAGAGCCCCACGTCAGTGTCAATATCCACACACTCTCACAGCCTGCCAACACAACCATATACAAAGTGCATAAACCTGCTCAAWGTATATTAAAAGCTATTCTACACCTACTATCTCCTTGAAAAGTCATACTTCCTCTGTGTTAGTCTGTGATTGCAGGGCACTTTAATAATGTGTTTATCCTCTCATGTTGGAGGCTCAGCTCTGAACGCGAAGGAGAGAGCGAGAAAAAAAGGGATTACTGAAGAAGTCGACTCACGGCTCTCTGCCTCAGGACCTTGTCTGCTCTCACCTGCTCTGTTTTGCCAGCCAGCGGAACAGCACATTTTACACAGTCTGGGACACAAATTGGCATCTGAACTGCGGTTATTCCTCTGGTATAATCTAATTAAAGGACAGTGCCAGTGGGGTAAAAATCGGAACATTATAAAGTTTGATAGACAGAGAGACATAAAATGATCCGGAACTCTTTTCCAGACCCACGTCATACCGGATCCATGCCTGTTACTACAGAGYAGCAGCTGACAGAGCTATGGACTGACTGAACGCCAATCAAAAATGCTTTGTGTTTGCTATTCGCACAATGTAGATGCTGTAATATGGATAACTGTGGATGGCTTTGAAGTAGCTCCACAGTAACTTTGACTGTCATTAAACATCAAGTTATAGAAAGACCTTGAAGCTGTGTCTTTTCCATTCCTACTCATACAGTAGCATGACAAGTGTTTCCTGTGCTTTGTCATTCGTCCATTTGACCTTCACAGTGGCCTTACTACAGATGTGCCACACAGCCTGGCCAGTCTGGATGAGAAGCTTAAGAGGAATACAATGTTACACTGCAGGGTGCACACGGTGCACACGGGACACAAGTTTGAAATAGCAGCCAAATGTATCTATGTAAAAGTAAACATAACAGGTCCCTTTAGGAGCCCTTTAATACTGCCTGATATAGCCTAACACGCTCAACGTCTTCAACCACTCATGTTCATTCAGGAAACATCTTGCCCCAAGACAACTATRAAACAAACCATAGGCTGCAYGAATGCTACGATCGAAAACTGAAACTAACAAATAGTGTAACTCTACTCCAAAACAGTAGGCTACTCCTAAAAGAAGTCATGCTTAAATAGATCTTTGGAAAAATACTTGAGCTGGTATTTAGGCTAAGTAAAGCAGCAGACCATATAGGCTTATGGTAGTTTTTTCTAGTTTTAATGTGACATTTAAGCCAATCCATAACATTGGGATAGTCCTAAATGGTACACAATGTAATTAAACATTTCTAAAACCGACACAAGTGAATCTTAGGAGGATTACAGTTGAAAATGCACACTGTGGTCACATAGTCATTTACTASAACAACCATATGATGTCCGGTCCTCAGGGAGCAGTCAAGATGGGTACCATAGAGATCAAAGAACTCTTAACCGTACAGTTCACTGCATCCACTGACCATTACCAATATTTTTATCAAACGGGATTGTAAATGTGTCTACAACTCTCCAAAAGGCATATCTCAACTTCATTACCAAAAATCCAAAACATCTTCACTTATTGTGTAACGGCTGTCGTCTTCCTCCTCCTCGGACGAGGAGAGGCGAGAAGGATCAGACCAATATGCGGAGTGATTTGCGTTCATGATGATTTATTATAACGAAACAATCCAGAACACTTACAAATCCAAAAACAACAAATGTGACAAAACCGACAACAGTCCCGTGTGGCACGAACACTAACACGAGATACAACCACCCACAAACACACACGTGAACCCCGGCTGCCTAAGTATGATTCTCAATCAGGGACAACGATTTACAGCTGCCTCTGATTGAGAATCATACCCGGGCCGAACACAAACAACCCGACATAGAAAAATAACACATAGACAACCCACCCCAACTCACGCCCTGACCAACTAAATACATACAAGAAAAAGGAAAAACAGGTCAGGAACGTGACATATTGTTTAAAAAKCTGCTTGTATATTGAATAGTTGGAGGGCCACGTTTTCAAGAATTCTTAGTACAGTAGAAGGGGTGGAATCAGTACACTGAGGCACAAGTTTTATAACATACCGATGACCATGAAAAATATGCAATCTAATACTTATTCAGAAACACACTCCACACCACAGTAAGCTGAGCACCAGATATTATGCAGGGCCAACTTCTTTACCATCCTCAGTCTGCATCTTGAAATAGAGGGAAAGTTTGTGACAGACAAAATCCTTCTTGTTTTTCAGAGTTTCCTGAATAAGCTTGCAACGTCTTACGAAACCAAGGATGACGAGACGTCCCTCTCATTTAAGATAAACACTGGGCTGGACTTGAGAAACCARCATCTCGTGCCTCATTGCAATAAATCGAATCAATGTTTTAATTGCGGTTATGCTGTGTGGCTTTTGGCAGGACAGAGATCTGTGAAACACACATACCACCCTCTCCTTCTTCCCTCCCCTCTCACCACTACCACCCCTCAGAAAAAAACAGGAGTGATTAATTACTAGTCTGGAAGATATAAATATGCCTTTCAGGAAGAGATAGTATGAAAGGGCCTTCAGGCTGCTTGGGCCCTTCACATCTCAGCAGGGAGCTTTCATTTCACTGCCCGTAAACTAATTCAAACAAGACCCCACCACAGCCCCAGCCCAGCCCCAGCCAAACCACCCCTCAGAGAGCCCTATCCCAGCAACCCTCATTTGGCTCTCATTCCTCCACAGGTTATACACCCTAACTATCACTCATTCACAAACTGCACAAAAGATAATGTTGTCTTTCCTACCCAAGTAATTGTTTCTCCATCAGACACAGATTCTGTGGCCCTGCCTGAGGTTGTGTTTGGGGGAGTTGTGAAACCGCAGTGACCCAAAAGCCCAGTGTCTTCTGCTGTCAGCTCTGATCAGAGGGGGAACACTAAAATGGCTCCAGTGTTGGGATGGGGACCTCTAAGCTGTCCTAATGAGATATCACAAGCACCTCAAAGCCACCAATGTCTCCAACCAAACAAACCAACCAGCTCCATCACCACCTTGGCCACCTCTCAAACAAAGTGGCCCAGAGTCCTCTAACAGAGAGACYCTCTATTGGAAGTGTTCATGGTCACAGCAGCCCAGAGYGCATTAAAGAGAAAGAGTGGTTCCATGGTACACATTCAACATTCAGGTTGGGAGCATGTGATGCCTACCCCTAAAACCAAAGGGCCTCTGAGATATGTTTCTGCAATGCATTTAACTATATATCAGTTTCATCTCCGAGAATGAATTTAAAACACATGGCTGGGATCCAAACATGTAAATGAGACAGATTGGTGCAATAGTCCCCTGCACAACTTGGAACATTTTAAGAGACTATAAATAAGTAACTATAAATAAGAAAAGCGCAACGTGCACATACCATGCTGATATTATTGATTACTCATTTATTTGTCTCTGCCTGCAAATCATCCCACTCCTAAAAGGTATAGCTATATCATACACTGCTCAAAAAAATAAAGGGAACACTAAAATAACACATCCTAGATCTGAATGAATGAAATATTCTTATTAAATACTTTTTTCTTTACATAGTTGAATGTGCTGACACAAATCACACAAAAATTATCAGATGGAAATCAAATGTATCAACCCATGGAGGTCTGGATTTGGAGTCACACTCAAAGTGGAAAACCACACTACAGGCTGATCCAACTTTGATGTAATGCCTTAAAACAAGTCAAAATGAGGCTCAGTAGTGTGTGTGGCCTCCACGTGCCTGTATGACCTCCCTACAACACCTGGGCATGCTCCTGATGAGGTGGGGATGGTCTCCTGAGGGATCTCTCCCAGACCTGACTAAAGCATCGCCAACTCCTGGACAGTCTGTGGTGCAACGTGGCGTTGGTGGATGGAGCGAGACATGATGTCCCAGATTGGCTCAATTGGATTCAGGTCTGGGGGAACGGCCAGTCCATAGCATCAATGCCTTCCTCTTGCAGGAACTGGCTGACACCTCCAGCCACATGAGGTCTAGCATTGTCTTGCCATTAGGAGGAACCCAGGGCCAACCGCACCAGCAAAATGTCTCACAAGGGTCTGAGGATCTCATCATCGGTACCTAATGGCAGTCAGGCTACCTCTGCGAGCACATGGAGGGCTGTGCGGTCCCCCAAAGAAATGCTACCCCACACCGATGACTGACCCACGCCAAACCGGTCATGCTGGAGAATGTTGCAGGCAGCAGAACGTTCTCACAGGGCGTCTCAAGACTCTGTCACATCTGTCACGTGCTCAGTGTGAACCTGCTTTCATCTGTGAAGAGCACAGGGCGCCAGTGGCGAATTTCCAATCTTGGTGTTCTCTGGCAAATGCCAAACGTCCTGCACGGTGTTGGGCTGTAAGCACAACCCCACCTGTGGACGTCGGGCTTCATTCACAACACCCCATGGAGTCTGGTTTCTGACCGTTTGAGCAGCACGATAGCACATTTGTGGCTGCATGGACGGTCATGTTTGCAGGCTCTGGTCATGTTGGCTCCTACCTGCGTCGCTCCTTGCACAAGCGAGGCTAGCGGTCCTTCGCTGTCTGGGGTTGTTCTGCCTCCTACGGCCTCCTCTTCACGTCTCTGATGTACTGGCCCTGTCTCCTGGTAGACCTCCATGCTCTGGGACACTACGACTGGACAGAAACACGACTGATATCAA
>NC_036855.1:60034842-60067728 GCF_002910315.2 Salvelinus sp. IW2-2015
AGCTCTTTCGCACGGTCTTTAGTGTACTGGTTAACATAGAACGCCATATGATAGTATTATGTTACTCTTTGTTCAACTGCTTTAGCACACTCTGCCAAACCGGATGTTTTAGCCGTGTCTGATTCCTGGGATGTAGAACAGCTGCCGAGCTACAATAAAGTGTAGATATCACTATACCATCCCTCCTAGATAGTTTAAACAGCATTGTGTCTATTTCACAGACGCTCAATGTAATCAGTAACGCGCATGAAGGGGGCGTGTTCGCAATTACTGGCAAAAGTACTCTCGTGCTACAGAGTTCGTTATAAGCTAGTCTATATTAGTCATGTCTACCCCTCAAATCAATTGCTTCCAGTGAGGTCATCGCGTCTTAATTCTATGTGTTTTAAATATAAAATCACTCTCCTCATGTGATAGATACTAGGAAGGTGCTCTCACCGTTGCCAGGTTTAATCTTACCGCCTGCTATAGACCTCCAGGTTGTCTGGGTCACAGGTTTATAATCTCCTCTGTCCCCCAGGCTGATGGTCTCTCGTGAGTATCATTCAATATTGTTTGAATATACTCCGATTGCCCCCAATCTATCTTTCCCCATGAGTCTCGTGCTTGGGTCTCAGGCGAGCCTAAATTTGAACATGCTCAACCAAGGTTTTACATATATACCTCCAGGTTTGTCTGGTCATCAGGTTATATTACCATCAGGTAGTCTGGGTCATTCAGGTTTATATTTAACCTCCTGGTTGTCTGGTCTCAGGGTTTATTTTACCTCCAGGTAGTCTGGTCGTTCAGGTTTAATATTACCTCCTGGTTGTCTTCATGCAAGGTTTTATATTACCTAACTCCCTGGTTGTCTGGTCATCAGGTTTATAAATTATTCCAGGTAAGTCTGGTCCATCAAGATGTTGCGCAATTACCGAATCAAGGTTGCTGGTCATGCAGGTTTATAATTACCATCCAGAGTAGCATCTGGTCATTCAGGTTTACATTACCTCCTGGTTGTCTTTTGTCACAGGTTTATATTCTATTCCTGGTTGTCTGGTCACTCCAGGTTATACTTACCTCTTAGGTTGTCTGGTCATCAGGTTTACATTACCATCCTGGTTGCTTGTCATCAGGTTTATATTACTCCTGGTAGTCTGGTCATCAGGTTTAATATTCACTCACTCGGTCTCATGGCGCCTATCACAATCTAAGCCTTGATGCCATGCAATTTTAATACTCTCAAACCTTATCAATGAACCTAACCAGGTCCACCGCCAATTCCGTAAACACGGGTACCTCATCAGATACTCTCCTAACAAAACTTGCCATCCAAATACACCTTGCTGTTTTTTCAACAGATTCTCAGCGATCACTGCCTCATTTCCTATATATGGCTAGTTAATGGGTCACGTGGTCCATTCAACGACCTCCACTCATCAATGTGCTAATATCACAGCTCCTTAGACACATCAACTCGTGTTTCGAGGCTGCAAGCCACCCGTTTCTATAATTAACTCCGATCCTGGTAGTCTCTGGCCAGTCGAGTAGTTCCTTTAGTATTGAACGGATAATTGATCATGCATCCGTCACGATGAGTAGGTACTTGGCGTGGTCATCGTCAGGTTTTTATATTTTAACTTTAATCCTGGTTGCGCCTCCTCTCGGTCAACCATACTTGACTAGAGAAGCATTAATATCTCACCGCATCAAGAAATTTAGAACAGGACAGATATTCGCTCGGCTTTTGGTTTCTCCTGCCTTCGCACTCTAGGAGTTTCTCCATTTATAATAACCCCAACAGAAAAACATCCTATGGCGTTTCTGCAGCTCATTCATGGCTCGTATCGAACAGCAGCGGTGATTAATAGTCACACACCTTTTCAAAGGAAGCCAAAACAATATACACAGGCAGTTAACCAGCCAAGGCTAGCTTTTTTCAAAGCACGAAATGGTCTTGAACTCTTCCATATAGGCTATCTAACAATATTTTCAACAAAATTCTGGGACATCCAGGTAGTCTGGTCCACCGATATATAACATCTATGAGCCAGAATAAGAACACCTCCTCCCATCTCTCCAGCGTCTCTGAGATAGGAAACACTGGTCTCACCGCTGAGCTCAAATTCCCACAGTGATTATACATAATACTCGAGAATTTCAATATCAGCAGGTTTTGTGGTCTGCTTCAAACTGGCTCAGCGTTTAATATTTACCATGCTTTCCACCTGGCTACCCTGACCTCAGCCGATCAGACCTCGATGTCATCAGGGTTTCACATTACCCTCCAGGGACTGTGCTCCGCTCAATCATCAGGCCCTCTGCTCTTATCATTTCTACCCAAGCTTTCCCATTGGTATCTCTTTTCCCTGGTCCCATAAATAATACAGTCCAAGCGATTGTTTTCTAAATGTAACCGCTGCAAATCTGGACCTTAATCACAGCCGGGCTAGATAATCTGGACCCTTTCCTATTTGCTATATATTACTATTCTGCTGATAATTGTTCAGTTCACGATTCCTCCAAGCTTGGTCTGGGCTCTTACTTACTAGCCTCTTCAACCTCTCTTTCGATAGGTTCTAGATCTTGACAGATCCCCAAAGATTTCGCGAGAATAAGTGGCGGAGGTCTTGCCACGGTTATAGTCCTCCTTCTTTCTCAAAGAGCGCGCGGGACACATTGACCTATACACCTTTAGAGCATGAGTCCTTAGGTTCATCTTATCCATAGGTTGTCTCTTTTCTTATATATGTGAGCCTCTCTCTCAGTAGTATACATGGCCATCAGTGTCAACAAACAGACAGGTTTATACCTATTACCGACCAATTCCTTCGTATAATCCGTCACCATCGAGTCCTTCTCCGTCGAGATTCCAATCCATGGGTTTCAGAGCTGTTGGTGTACATGGGTAGCTAACCTCAGCCACGTCAAGGCTCTCTATGGTATGACACGATATGTATACTCGCCATAGGTATATAGGTATAACCAAATTCTGTGCAGCCGTTCAATTACTAGTGTTGAGCTACTGGTGGTCATACAGGTTGTTCTTTTGACTTTACCCTGCTACGAATACGCTCATCCTCCATTGGGGCTGCACACTCCGAGAGAGTCTCTCATCGCGTTTTATCTAATGATTGCCTCGCCTGTTCACCATATACCGGTATACTGTCCTGAGATCGTTTTAGTTCGACGCGAAAGTCGGTTAGATGAGTTTTACCTTTTTTCCAGGTAGTTCTGTATATATATTATTACTTTTTGGTTCCTGCGGGTTGCTCTCTGGGATCGATTCTCTAGATTGTATAGTTACGGCTCTCGCGACAGGTGTCGTATTGCAAGTCTGCTCTCGAGATCCCGAGATCTCTTACTCTATTATCCCTCTGTTTACATCACATTGTAAGGTTCGTGGCTTTATCGACGGGTGATTCTTCACTCAGATTATCCCCTCTAGTATGCACTCGGTCTTAGCTTCATTCTCATCTCGATGTGTTACTTCTAGATGTTCCCTTCTTTTGACAACTGTGTTAACCAACCCTCCATCGCCTGGATGCAGTATTTCAAATTGCACTAGCATACCCTCTGGTTCGCTTCTAGCGGTGCGACTCTCAGAAGCTTTGTCTACTTAATTAACCAAGTAAAACCAAATGCATGCTCTTCAACCGATCGCTGCCTGCTTCTCCCTAAGGTAGTCGTGGGTCCATTGCTAGGAGATTTACCATATATTACACCTTTGGATTCACGTGCTTTGATGCTTTATGAATTGTGGTCATATCACAGGTAAACTATATAACCCCTAGCGTGTCAGGTTAGACTGTAAACTCTCCTTCCAGATCTATCATTATATGAGCATGCGTCGCAATCCAAATGTTCATATCCTAAGCCCCCAAAATTGGCCTTCTATTCCCGCAACAAAGATCCCTACGTAGGGCATGCTTGTCCAAACATATTTATCACTCAGCTTGTTAAACAACTGCCATCCTAACCAATCCTCGACTTCGGTGATTGTCCATTTACAAATAGAACCCTATCATAAATTGGATGCAGTCCATACCAGTTGCATCTGGGTTTTTCGTCACGCTGATTTATATACCTCCTGGTTGTCCTGGTCATCAGGTTTACCATTACCTCCAGGTTTCTGGTCATAAGGAACAGGCCCGGGTGTCCTGGCTCAATTACATAGGTTTTAATCATCTCACACCACTGCGACCTGTAACACTTCTTGCTGGGCCCTCGCTTCATACTCGTCGCCAACCAGAGTCGGCCCACTGGTCGTTCACCAGGTCATCTACAAGAACCCATGTCTTAACGGCTAAAAGTCTCCCCCTTATTCAGCTCGCTCGCGTTCATCTCACATTCAGCCACCTACTGTAGCACCGCGCTCCAGCGGTATATCTCTCTAGTCACCCCCAAATATCTGGCAATGTTCCTTATATTACTATATAAGCCGAGCGAATTCTATACATCGAGCCTCCTCATGAAATGGACGAACTAACAAAAATCTACTAGAACTGGAAACACCTATCTCCCTCATCTAGCTTTAACACAGCTTCATGACTGAGTGTCATGTATGAACTGCAGCCTCCATGTACATAAACCCAATCCTACAATTTGCCCAACACAACTACCTCTTTACCATACATGTATTTATTTTTACATTTATTTTGCTCTCACTATAGCAGCCCATTTATTTTCCGTCTTCGTAGCTTTTGCGCCACTGTTCTATATCCACATTGCCAACACACTGAGAGTCCATTTGCTCATTGTGTGTTGTTTATTTAGTTTCATATGTTTCTGCTCTAGTTGGACTCTCGTATCGTCACTATATGCTGCGCGTCATCATGGCATGGTTTTATCATATTTTTATTTATTTATATCCGCCTATAAGTATGTACTTGGTCTCGTTTTGCCTTTCAAGGCCTTTCACTCTCATCTTCATCACCTCACTTGCTCACATTGTATTATTAGACTGGTCTGGTATTTATTTCAGCACGTTGTATTCTGGATTGCAATAGGAGTTTGTATATGTTACTACTCACATTTGCGTAACTCATTGGGTTTGTTGTTATATTGTCATGGTGTGTTTTACAGATCTCTGATTCTCTGCTTTATCTTGGCCAGGTCGCAATTGTAAATGCAACGTGTTCTCATACTCAGTGTTGCCTTTATCCTGGGTCATACATAAGACTGTCCAGTATATATAAAATATTTAATATAACTCTTTTTTTTTTTGCAGGGCTTCTGGCAGTGCTTCCCAGCCTGCTCCTCCTTGACATAATGGCGTGAGTATGGTTCTGGTGATGCCGCCTATGGTGGATCTATGATGTCCTCTGCGTAGTACGGCCCTCCTCCACGTCCTCCTGCTAGTTCATCTGATGAGTTTTAGGCCTGTTACTCCTGATCAGCACCCTCATGCTCTGGACACTACGCTTGACAGACACTATCGCTACTTTGTCTGTGCTGCAGCATGCCTCGCGAGTTGAGTATGTGTTCACCGCTCCTGGAGAGCTGCACTAAGCCTGGTAACGCTCGCAATTGTGTGGGTTCTGTAGACTCCGTCTCTAAATATCAACCGGATAAGTGAAGCACCGACCAGTTACATTCAAAGTGACCAAAA
The DNA here is from genome assembly GCF_002910315.2 of Salvelinus sp. IW2-2015. Taxonomy (NCBI): domain Eukaryota; kingdom Metazoa; phylum Chordata; class Actinopteri; order Salmoniformes; family Salmonidae; genus Salvelinus; species Salvelinus sp. IW2-2015. The sequence continues at coordinate 60,040,433 of NC_036855.1, forward strand.
CATAGCAGGAAGATAGGAACTGAGAATGGTGCTGTGGTCACCACCTGCAGAAACATCTCCTTTATGGGGGTGTACTTGCTAATTGCCTATAATTTCCACCTGTTGTCCTATTCCATTTTGCACAACAGCATGTTGAAAATGTATTGTCAATCAGTGTTGCTTCCTAAGTGGGCAGTTTGATTTCACAGAAGTGTGATTGACTTGGAGTTACATTGTGTTGTTTAAGTGTTCCCTTTATTTTTTTGAGCAGTGTATTTACAAAACGTAGCTCAGAGAAAGTCTAAATGTCTGCTCTCATCATTCTTGCTGCATCAAGTTCAGTAGCCATACCTGTGAGATCAGCTGCGTGTGTGGTCTCAATTAAATAAAGTAGGCTATAGCACCGCTGGAGGCCGGAGAAGCATGGGGCAGTTATCTTTCAAAGGAAATTAACTTCCTAAATAGAATTATGCTATAGTTTACTACATTGCCTAGAAATAAATATTGATCACCCATATTTGTTGCCGTCAGAAAATCGTCCCACTCCTAAAAGGTAGGCTATTAAACGTAGCTCAAGAGAAAATGCAAGTGTCCACTCTCTCTCCAACTCCGCTCTCTTCAAACAACGTCTAACCTATTGGCTGATATAGCCCAGTAATATAGATAGCCTAATATAATGGAGAATGTGAGAATCTCTGGTAAAAAACATTGCGCATTGTGATATTACCTATGGGGAGCAAAATTGTTGGGGCCATGGCTAGCAAGCAAGCTGGTTCACATTGCTGGGCTGCAGTTGGGTTCGGGACCAGTTATTGCGTCAGTTGCGTGAGCGGGAGGGAGTTGGACACAAAGCCAGCAGGATCACGCTGGAGCAGAAAAATGAATCAGTCCAGAGTAGACCTCTACCTCAATGGGAACCAACCAGTGMGGGAGATTTYACACAGAACACGGAAATGCAAATCCTCAATCCTGTGACAGAAAAAGAATAAGMAAAGTCCTGTCCAAGTACTGTAAGTTGCAAGGAAACGTCAATCTCACTTTCTGCCAAAGAAGACAAATGTGACCCTGTTAAGATTTTCCCAACAACGGTAATATATCACTGCTCCAATTAGCCACGTTACATGCTCAATTAAGCCTTTCACATACAGGGAACATGCCAAATGACACCTTCTCCCCTGACTAAGAGGAACCTTGGGTTCCAGCAATAACAACACAATAAATGTCAGCAATGCTCCCAGGGATACGTCCCCAAATTAAATTTCTATTAAAGGAGAAAATGCAGTCACAAGTGAGGATTCTGGCTGCTTTGCCTATCATGCAGGTTGTCACATCTGCTCCTGCTACGCCCTCTGGTGTTCATCCGGTGTCTTCTTGACCTGCAGTTACTCCCCCTGTACACTCTCTCTCTCTCCCTCTCCCTCTCTGTGTGATTGTGTGGTTGGAGACAGGTGTGCTGGAGTCAGAGCAGATCCCTACCAGCTGCAACTCGTTCCATAATCAAGACCTCTACAAATACTCAGTCCTGCCACATCCACTCTGCCAGATTGTAATCTCTGCTCAGTCAGTTCATGATTCTAGCCATTTATGATTATTCAAGATCCTGTTACTCTGCTGTGCCTGAAGAAACCTTCTGTAGGATTGTTGAAAATTATGTAGGTGACTTACTGAAAGACAAATAGAAACACAAATCCTATGATAACCTGAGTAGAGACGAGAGAATGGCTCTTAAGGACTTAAAGTCAGAAGTGACAAAGGAGGAGGAATTTGTATACAAAACAAATGTGACTATGTGAATGAATGTCGCCGACAACTATCTAAAGGTGACTTCTATCGCAAACTGAATTGTGACCCTACCCTGGATTTCCAGCATAATATCTCATCCACAGTGGAAAGCTGTTTGGAATCAGGACAAATCACTAAACAAGAAGTTTAATTTCTATGTGTGAAATTTCCCAAGATACCAACTTTCTATAAAGTCGCTAAATKACACAAACAAGTGTCTCCTCCTCCAGGTAGACCCATAGTAGCAGCAATCAACTCTGTGACATCCAACATTTCTAAATGTGTGGATTACCACATTAAACCGATGATTGAGAATCTCCCATCTTATGTCAAAGACACTAGTCACATGATCTCGTTGATAGCGGGCTTAGGAAGGATACCAGAGGGCACCCTGCTGGCTACTTTTGATGTGGAGAGCTTGTACACTAACATCCCACACACTGGAGGCTTGCAGGCGCTACAACACTTCCTTCAGCAGAGAAACTCTACYCTTGCTCCATCCAATGATTGCATCTTACAACTTACTGAACTGGTATTATCCMATAAATACTTTGTCTTTGAGTCAGACTTTTTCCTTCAAATTCGGGGTGTAGTCATGTGCGCCCCTTTTTCCCCCAACTATGCAAACCTGTATRTGGGACAATTTGAAGAAGCACTCCTTTTTAAAACAGAGACACACCCCTTACTTTCTAAAATACTTCTATGGAAGAGATACATAGATGATGTCTTTGTGCTCTGGGAAGGAAGTCAGCAGGAACTAAATGAATKCCAAACTACTAAACGGGTGCTCTGAATGCCTCAAATTCACCATGCAGACTGATGAGAGAAAAATAAACTACCTGGACTTATGGATCATCAAAGAGAATGATGCATTACACACAGACTTATAYACAAAGCCCACAGACCGCAATACCTTGCTATGTGCGGATAGTATGTATCCCCTTCCCCTCAAGAATGGTCTGCCATATAACCAGTTATGCAWGGTTTAACTAATCTGTGGCCACCAGTCAGATTTTGACAGCAATGCTAAAATAATGACAGATAAATTCAATRYGAGAGGCTACAAGGACAAAACTCTTGATGCGGCAATGATGGAAATATCTCAAAAACCAAGGGGGGAATTACTAAAAACTCAACCAAAGAAGAAAAACAACGCAACCGTCTTTTGTACTAAGTAGACCAAGGGTTCGGAGAAAATGAAAGCAATCCTGAAAAAGCACTGGCATATTCTGCAATCAGACAAAACAATCGCAAACCTCTTCAAGGAACCACCACTGCTGGTCTATAAGCATAGTCGCAATATTGGAGATAGTTTGGTGAGATCTGCCATGCCCCCYGAGCCCACTCAGACACTCTTGACACCTATCCCAAATGGGAACTACAAATGTGGCTCATGCGCACAGTGTAATAGCACYATAAAAACRTCTTTCTTCAGACACCCACATACAGGTCGAAAGATCCCTGTTAGGGGTATCATCTCATGCAAGACCAAGGGAGTAATCTATCTCATCACCTGTTCATGTGGAAAAGCCTACGTAGGACAAACGAAAAGACAATTAAAACAACGCATAGCTGAACACTRCAGCTCAATCAGGTGTAAGAACATTGACTATCGAGTAGCAGCTCACTTTGTTGAAGCTAACCATCCCATCTCCTCCCTCAAATACACAGGCATTGAGCATGTTATTCTACCAAGGAGAGGAGAGAACATCGAGATCCTACTACTACAAAGAGAGGCTTACTGGATATCCTATCTAAAAATATTGACCCCAGTTGTCTGAATACTGACTTTGATCTCAGGCCCTTCTTATGAACAAATTTTCCTTTATGAATAAATCTTATMAATTGAAAATKTATTTTTACAGCTTATTAGCGTACACCTAATATGTTCCCCCTGTTGATGATGCTCATTAAATATTAAGGTTGAACCAATATTACATGTAACAAAAAGGAAATAGGAAATTATGTGAAATTGAATGAAACAATAATGTATGTTGACGTTAATATGATGTACAATCTTCCATTATGTTTCTATATGATAACAATAGCATAATATATTGAATATGCCATATACTATTTTTTAACAGTTTCACTAATTAATTTTAATTAACTTAATCATTATGACACACCCCTAACCACTGTCATTGGTTACTCTAATTGCACTGTGTGTCTACATAACCTAGTTCAAGTATTCATGACATTACCCTGAGGAAGGCACACTGATGCCGAAACGTTGGTAAATACCCATTAATTTGCTGGGAGATTATACATGGAGTGTGCGACTTTCTATATTTTGATGGCCTGTTTCCCTGCCTGACATCATTTATCCTCTCATTGCAGTTTACCGCTCTGTCTCTGGCTCCTGTCTCCCATTCCACATCACACCACCCAACTACCTTGCTCTTTTTACTCACCACCACTACCTTGGATTCCCCTCAGGACCTGTTTACCCTGTACCACTCAGCTGACTCCAACCTCAGTTTCCACATCTGTTTTTTTCTGCAACTCATCCGAGCTTCCCCGGATCTGCACTCCATATCTCCTAGTGTAACAATATATATTTTGGTTCATTCATCCCTGTTTCCTCATCTGAGTCTGCTCTTGGGTTCCCCTGTGTCGCTCCGCTTAACAGTATGATCTGGCCTAGAGATGAACCCAGCAGACTCCACTACTCTTCACCAAGCTCTTGTGGTCAAGGCGCCCTTTTTGAGCAACATGACCAAGCCCTGAAAGCCCTGCCGGGAGAACATCAAGGAGTTTTCACGGAGCCTGTCTGACCTACATGTCCGAACCTMCGCCCGGAGTTCACAACCAGTCTAAAGTCCCTCTTCTCCACCCCGGGAGCCTTTTGTTCCAACTCCTGAGCGCTATGATGGTAATCTTGGYGCTTGCAAAGTCTTTCTTGTGCAATGTTCACTAGTATTTGAGCAACAGCTCTACTCTTATGCTGGTGAACGAGCCAAGATTTGTTGTTTGATTGGCTGCCTTTGTGGAGCAGCGCTTTCCTGGGCCACTGCGGTGTGGGAGAGTCAGTCACCTATCTGCTTCTCCTACGGTAGATTCACAGATGAGATGAGGAAGGTCTTCGACCACCCGGTCTGTGGAAAGGATGCCGCTGAACGACTTCTGTCTCTTCGTCAAGGCTMCCAGAGTGTGGCTGAAATGACATGTGAGTTCCGCACCCTCGCCGCAGAGAGCGGCTATAATGACGAGGCCCTTCAGGGAGCATTCCGGAACGCACTCACTGAGACCCTCAAAGACGAGTTGGTGTCCAGAGAGGAGCCCGATGGACTTGGCGAACTCATTTCTCTCACTATCCGCATTGACAACCGTCTCCGTGAGCGTCGGAGGGAGAGGGGAGGTAGGGTTGCATGTCCCATAACATCTGCTGTCTATATTGTGGCCAGGTTGGTCACCTGGTCTCCACTTGTTCCCCGTGTCCAGCAAAAGAGGGGGCTCAGCAGTAGTGGTCTAGCTCCTGTATTCAGTAAGCACCACACCCCATCTCTGCCGCCTCATCGACCGTACAAATGTGCTATCGAGCTTCAGCCTGGAGCTCCTCTNTATGCTGGTGAACGAGCCAAGATTTGTTGTTTGATTGGCTGCCTTTGTGGAGCAGCGCTTTCCTGGGCCACTGCGGTGTGGGAGAGTCAGTCACCTATCTGCTTCTCCTACGGTAGATTCACAGATGAGATGAGGAAGGTCTTCGACCACCCGGTCTGTGGAAAGGATGCCGCTGAACGACTTCTGTCTCTTCGTCAAGGCTMCCAGAGTGTGGCTGAAATGACATGTGAGTTCCGCACCCTCGCCGCAGAGAGCGGCTATAATGACGAGGCCCTTCAGGGAGCATTCCGGAACGCACTCACTGAGACCCTCAAAGACGAGTTGGTGTCCAGAGAGGAGCCCGATGGACTTGGCGAACTCATTTCTCTCACTATCCGCATTGACAACCGTCTCCGTGAGCGTCGGAGGGAGAGGGGAGGTAGGGTTGCATGTCCCATAACATCTGCTGTCTATATTGTGGCCAGGTTGGTCACCTGGTCTCCACTTGTTCCCCGTGTCCAGCAAAAGAGGGGGCTCAGCAGTAGTGGTCTAGCTCCTGTATTCAGTAAGCACCACACCCCATCTCTGCCGCCTCATCGACCGTACAAATGTGCTATCGAGCTTCAGCCTGGAGCTCCTCTCCCTAGTAGCAGGTTGTATAACCTCTCTCTGTCACGTTCTGACCTTAGTTCCTTTTTTATGTCTTTATTTTAGTTTGGTCAGGGCRTGAGTTGGGGTGGRCATTCTATGTTTTGTAGTCTAGGTTTTGTATTTCTGTGTTTGGCCTGGTATGGTTCTCAATCAGAGGCAGCTGTCGATCGTYGTCTCTGATTGAGAATCATACTGTTTCCCACTATGGGTTGTGGGTAGTGTTTTTCTGTGTCTTTCCATACAGAACTGTTTCAGTCTCGTTCATTCTCTTTTGTTGTTTTGTCATTCAGTGTTCAGTTGGTTTTCATTAAAATGGACACTTACCACGCTGCACATTGGTCCGATATTTCATACTCGTCATTAGACGAGGACGAGTACCGTTACACTCTCGCCCCGAGCAAGAGGCCGTGGAAGAATACATCCAGGACTCCCTGGCTGTCGGACATATCCCTGGCTGTCGGACATTTCTTTGTCAAGAAGGATGGGTCACTGAGGCCATGCATAGACTTCCGTGGGTTGAATAGTATCACTGTCAGGATCAAGTATCCCTTGCCACTCATCAGTGCTGCTTTTGCCCCCCTCCATGGTGCCACTGTGTTTACTAAACTTGACCTCCGGAATGCCTACCACCTTGTCCGCATTAGAGAAGGGGATGAGTGGAAAATGGCGTTCATCACACCACTTGGACATTTCAAGTATTTGGTCATGCCTTTTGGTCTCACTAACACCCCTGCTGTTTTTCAGAGCCTGGTTAATGATATCCTGAGGGATGTCATTGGGCGTTTTGTTTTTGTCTATGGGGATGACATTCTTATTTTTTCGAAGGACCTTGAGGCTCACAAGCAACACGTCCACCAAGTTCTCCGAAGGCTGTTGGAGAATAAGCTATTTGTTAAGGCTGAGAAATGTGAGTTTCATGTTTCCTCTGTGTCCTTCTTGGGTTACATTATTGCTCAAGGACAGCTATGAATGGACCCTTCCAAGGTTGGGGCAGTCACAGAGTGGCCTGTGCCCGTGACTCTGAAGCAGTTACAGCGTTTCCTGGGGTTTGCCAATTTTTATAGACGATTAATTTATAGCTCCTCTCACCTCCACTCCATTCCACTGGTCCCCTGAGGCACAATAAGCATTCCGAGAACTCAAGCACCGCTTCACTTCTRCTCCAATCCTTACCCAGCCAGACCCAGAACTCCAGTTTGTCCTCGAGGTGGACGCTTCCGACACTGGGGTATGTGCAGTCCTGTCTCAACATTCTCCCTCGGATCAGAAGCTCCATCCTTGTGCCTTCTTGTCCCGCAACCTCTCACCTGAAGAGAGAAATTGACATAGGTAATCGGGAACTCCTGGCTGTTAAGCTGGCTCTTGAGGAGTGGCGTCACTGGTTAGAAGGTTTGGTCCTTCCCTTCATTGTGTGGACGGATCACAAAAATCTAGCCTACATCCAGACCGCCAAATGTCTGAACTCTCGGCAGGCCAGGTGGGCATTGTTTTTTGGAAGATTCAACTTCATACTCACTTATCGCCCCGGATCTAAGAATACCAATCCTGACGCCCTTTCCCGTCTGTTCACCGCAGACAACACAATTTCCGAGCCAGAAACCATTATGCCATCCTCCTGCATCGTTGCTGCTGTCTCCTGGGAGATTGAGTCCCGTGTTCATCAGGCTCAGCTAAACCAGCCTGATCCTAGAAACGGTCCGTGTAAGGCTCTGTTTGTGCCAGATCCAGTTCGTTCTGATCTTCAATGGGCCTATTCTACTCACCTCACCTGTCACCCTGGCATGAACCGGACTGTCGCCTTCCTGCGTCAGCTATTCTGGTGGCCCACCATGGAGAAAGACGCTCGGGAATTCATATCAGCCTGCTCGGTCTGTGCTCGGAACAAAACCTCCACCAAACCTACATCTGGTCTGCTTCATCCTCTTCCCATACCCAGTCGTCCCTGGTCACACATAGCGTTGGACTTCGTCACTGGCCTTCCCCCATCAAATGGTAACTCAGTCATCCTCACTTATTCCAAAGTGGCTCACTTCATTCCCCTCTCCAAGCTTGCTTCCTCCCGGTACACTGCGGGCCTGCTGGTATCCCATGTTTTGCGGCTGTATGGCATCCCTAGTGACATTGTTTCTGATAGAGGACCCCAGTTTACATCCCAGGTATGGAGAGCCTTCGAGCACAGCTCTGGGTATTAATGTTAGCCTTTCGTCTGGATATCACCCCCAGATCAACGGCCAGACCGAGCGGGCCAACCAGGAGTTGGAAACTGCAATACGCTGYGTGACTTCGGCTAACCCTTCCTCCTGGAGTGCCCACCTACCCTGGGTGGAATATGCCCACAACGCCTCACTCCCTTTGAGTGTGCTCTGGGTTACCAACCTCAAATCAAATCAAAGTTTATTTGTCACGTGCCCCGAATACAACAGGTGTAGACCTTACAGTGAAATGCTTACTTACAGGCTCTAACCAATAGTGCAAAAAATGTATTAGGTGAACAATAGGTAAGTAAAGAAATAAAAAAAAACAGTAAAAAGACAGGCTATATACAGCAACAAGGCTATAAAAGTAGCGAGGTTACATACAGACACCGGTTAGTCAGGCTGATTGAGGTAGTATGTAAATGTAGATATGGTTAAAGTGACTATGCATATATGATGAACAGAGAGTAGCAGTAGCATAAAAGAGGGTTTTGGGGGGTGGCACACAATGCAAATAGTCCGGGTAGCCATTTGATTACCATTTGATTACCTGTCTTCTTGACCTGCAGTTACTCCCCCTGTACACTTAAACTCCCTTGTTCCMTGCCCAAGAGATCGAAGTAGCGGTGCCCTCAGTCCAGGACCACATGTGCCGTTGTCTTCGCACCTGGATGAGGGCCCGGGCTGCTCTTCTTCGTGCCTCCGCCAGAACCCAATCCCAAGCTAACCGTCGCCATGCTTCAGCCCCAGTCTACACTCCAGGCCAAAAGGTATGGCTTTCATCTAAGGACTTGCCCCTGAAAGTGGTTTCCAAAAAACTAGCTCCCTGATTCATTGGCCACTTTGAGATTGATCGTGTCATAAACCCCTCTGCTGTTCATCTGAAACTCCCAGACTCTCTCAAAATTAACCCCAACTTCCATGTATCCTTAATTAAACCAGTCTGCTCCAGTCCCCTGTCCCCTCCTGCAGCTGCTCCTCCACCTCCTCGGCTCATCGACGACCATCCTGGCTATACCGTCCAGCGGCTTTTAGATATGCGCCTTCGGGGTCGCGGTTGGCAGTATCTGGTGGACTGGGAGGGATACGGGCCTGAGGAGCGCTGCTGGGTGCCCCGTCGTCACATTCTGGATCCCTCCCTCTTACAGGATTTTCATACCTCACACCCAGACAAGCCGGGTCGTGCGTAGAAGGGGGGTACTGTCACATCTGCTCCTGCCTCGCCCTCTGGTGTTCATCCGGTGTCTTCTTGACCTGCAGTTACTCCCCCTGTACACTCTCTCTCTCTCCCTCTCCCGCTCTGTGTGGTTGGAGACAGGTGTGCTGGAGTCAGAGCAGATCCCTACCAGCTGCAACTYATTCCATAATCAAGACCTCTACAAACACTCAGTCCTGCCACTTCCACTCTGCCAGATTGTAATCTCTGCTCAGTCAGTTCATGATTCTAGCCATTTATGATTATTCAAGATCCTGTTACTCTGCTGTGCCTGTTTCCCTGCCTGACATCTTTTATCCTCTCATTGCAGTTTACCGCTCTGTCTCTGGCTCCTGTTTCCCATTCCACATCTCACCACCCAACTACCTTGCTCTGGATTTTACTCACCACAACTACATTGGATTCCCCTCAGGACCTGTTTACCYTGTACCACTCAGCTGACTTCAACCTCAGTCTCCACATCTGTTTTTTCTGCAACTCATCCGAGCTTCCCCGGATCTGCACTCCATATCTCCCTGTGTAACAATAAATATTTTGGTTCATTCATCCCTGTTTCCTCATCTGAGTCTGCTCTTGGGTTCCCCTGTGTCGCTCCGCTTAACACAGGAAGAAGATCAGACAACTCATCCGCATGCCGTCAGCACAGATACTCCCTCTGGACTGGGCAGAGGACACATGCCCATACTGAAGTAAGAGTTTTAATTCTACTGCTCACCTGGCCTCTCAATGGCAGGGTCAGGGGTTAGGATAACTTACRACATGAGGTGCTCTAAGATACAGTGCATTCAGAAAGTATTCAGACCCCTTCACTTTTCAACATTTTGTTTCGTGACAGCCTTATTCTAAAATCGATTAGGTAAAACGTTTTCCTAATCAATCTACACACAACACCCCATAATATTATAGCAAAAATAGTTTTTTAGAAATTTTGCAAATTTAAAGCCACGAAGTCGAAGGAATTGTCCGTAGAGCTCCGAGACAGGATTGTGTCGGCATAGATCTGGGGAAGGGTACCAGAACATTTCTGCAACATTGAATGTCCCCAAGAACACAGTGGCCTCCATCATTCATAAATGGAAGAGGTTTGGAAACACCAAGAACTCTTCCTATTGCTGGCCGCCCAGCCTAACTGAGCAATCRGGGGAGAAGGGCCTTGATCAGGGTGGTGACCAAGACCCCGATGGTCACTCTGACAGAGCTCCAGACTTCCTCTGTGGAGATAGGAAGGAAGGACAGAAGGACAACCATCTCTGCAGCACTCCACCAATCAGGCCTTTATGGTAGAGTGGCCAGACGGAAGCCTCTCCTCAGTAAAAGGCACATGACAGCCCACTTGGAGTTTGCCAAAAGGCACCTAATGGACTCTCAGACCATGAGAAACAAGATTATCTGGTCTGATGAATCTAAGATATGAACTCTTTGGCCTGAATGCCAAGCACCACGTCTGGAGGAAACCAGACACCGCTCATCACCTGGCCAATATCATCCCTACGGTGAAGCATGGTGAGTGCAGCATCATGCCGTGGGGATGTTTTTCAGTGGCAGACTAGGAGACTAATACGCATTGAGGGAAAGATGAACAGAGCAAAGTACAGAGAGATCCTTGATGAAAACTGCCTCCAGAGTGCTCAGGACCCAGACTGGGGCAAAGGTTCACCTTCCAACAGGACAAACGACCCAAAGCACACAGCCAAGACAACGCAGGATGGCTTCGGGACAAGTCTCTGAATGTCCTTGAGTGGCCCAGCCAGAGCCCACACTTGAACACGATCGAACATCTCTGGAGGGACCTGAAAAAGCTGTCCAATCCCCATCCAATCTGACAGAGCTTGAGGGATTTGCAGAGAAGAATGGAGGAAAACTCCCCAAATACAGGTGTCCAAGCTTGTAGCGTCATACCCAGAAGACTCGAGGTTGAAATTGCTGCCAAAGGTGATTCAACCATGTACTGAATAAAGGGCTGAATACTTATGTAAATGTAATATTTTTTATATATTTTTACAATTCTACAAATCTGTTTTTGCCTTGTCATTATGGGTATTGTGTGTTGATTGATGAGGAGAAAAAACGATTTAATAAATTTTACAATAAGGCTGTAACGTAACAAAATATGGGAAAAGTCTGAATACTTTCCGAATGCTCTGTACATACCCGACACGGAGTAGGGGAGGGGGACCAGGACCACAAAGTGGACAGTTTAAATGTCATTACTACATTATTTTCATACAAAGAATATGCAGAATATTTTTTGATGTGAAGGGATTCTTTGCCTTTGGCACAATTTCACAGTAGCATCTGAACATAAAACTCAAGTACCAATTGTTTCATATTGTATGTGTGGTGTGTTTGCGTATGAGAACCTAAGTGAGCATTATGTGTTGTCTCCCAATTACAGCCAGCTACATCTTGCAGACAATCTCTCCCCCGGCCTCCCCCAACCACATCTTTACTCATTCTACATGGCCCATTCCCCAGGACCCAAATTAGAGAGAATGAAACAGAAGCTGAGCATGTAAAGATGGCCGTTGGGTTTCCCTCCTTCCCAATCTCCTCACCTTGCCAGGCTGGCTGAGGGTTTTTATACATTTTATTTAATTATCCCGCAAAGTTCTTTTTACACAGTGCTGGCACTGCCTGCGCCCTACAGTACTCCCACAGTGTGAGCTGTGTAATTTAATAAAGCCTCATTTAAGAGGGGGATTTGATTAAAAAATTAAGCCGCCGTGATCACCCCAGCCCTCAGCCTCCATCTCAGGACGAGATCCAATATTTCACATTATGAACATGTCGAGCAGAAATTATCACCCCAGGACAAATTAATGCTTTCCATAGGATCACACGAGGAGACGGCCCCCACTATGGAGAGGGTTATATGAGCTAAAGCCATGAGGAGAGAGAGAAGAACCATTTCTCTCTTTTCTCAGGTATTCTTTCTTTTCCCCCTGCCATCATGCAAATATTAATTCATAATTCACAATTTCCCACTTTTTCACAGCAGGTGACTGTCTGAGTCTGAATCAAATGGCTCTGGTGGATATTTCAGAATTTAACCTCTTTAGTGTGAATGACGACACTAGACTGCAATCTCACATGGAGGAGAAAAAGAACTTGAAGCCAACACTGCCGCTGTTTGGCTTCACTTTAGAAAATTGCACAGATCACCTAATTGTTTACACACAGTATAATGGCTCTTTGAAATCCAATCTCCATGCACATGGACTCACTGGACTCACTGATATAGAAAATGTGCAAGCTGTCAATTCCTATCTTGTGAGAGAAAGAGAAAAAACTCAAAAGCTAAATGCAATATGTACACTGCAGCTTAAAGTTAAATAACTTCTCACTGCAGGAGAAACATAATCCTCACAATTAATGCTTGAAAATTATAGCCTGGATCTAGTGGCGGTTTTGAACCATACGTTATTGATTTGGAAATGAAAACCTGTACTTTTCAAGGTTAAATCCAGTCCACCCTCATTACCGCTCTGTCCTTGAGAGGCCCAGCATTAGGGCTGCTGCGAGGAGCAGTGAGGGCTCCTTTAATGACGTGAATTTAATGGGATTTAATGTAGCTAGGGGCAATAGAGCAGCAGAGATATGGTTTTAACAAAGAGCTGGGGACCAAGGGTACAGCCCAGAGAGCAGCCATTTTCCATCCTTTTTATTTAATTCACATTTGGCCAGGCGGGATAAAAGCACATCTTAGTAGTAAGTGGGTCCCAGGAGTCAGCAGTTACTCTTTGCACTCAAGTCAGGGCTGCAAAGGACCCCAGATTTTCCACCCCACCATTGTACACTGTGAGACCTAATACAACATGATATTGTTTAGAATAGAATAAAAAATCTACTCCTCATTCCTCACCATTCAACCTCATCTGAATACCACTAGAGGTACCAACGGACTGTCTGGCTCTCAGCAGCAAACAACACGAATGGAAACACAGTTACACACAGATAATATGGACATACAGTAGAATATTAACCACAAACATACTCAACAGGCAGACTTTGTAAACACTCCTGCTGTTAGATATGATTATAAAGAAAAATATGGTACCTGAACTTGACCTCTAATATGCCCACTGATCTGCACAGAGCCAGCCTCTCCTATCAGATGCAATGCAACATAAGTGGGTGAGAGAGGTCTATTCTGTCTCCCCTCCTCTACCTCACCACAACATGGATGGATTGGGTTATTGCCTCAAATCTGGGCCCYCTGGCCAGGRGGTGTTYTGGTGCCTCRGGCTCCYTCACACAAAAGGATCCAGGACAARYGGCGGTCCAAACAGTTGTCGAGTTTGAAACCTGGTTCCATTATTAATTGTGTGTAGCTTGCACAAACGCTGAACCCCATTTGCTCCGTGGTGCTGAGCGCTGCAGCCGTGAGGTCACGGCTCAGATGGCTGTGCCTTCAGCTTTCCTATGCTTGATACGAACAATGTGTGCTTTCTGCAAATAACATTAAACAGCCCGCTCGTACAGTAATGCCCCATAAATATGACTAAATCTTGAAAAGAAAAAATAATTACTTTCATTCCTTGTTCCGAACCCCTTGCAAGGAATAAAATATGTTTTTTTCTTTTCTGTTCTCTTCCTTGTCTACAAATCAGCTTCCACTTGAGTGTGGGGGAATGGGAGGATGTTAATGCACAAACAGAGAGGGAGAGTTGATTATAGCTGTCAATGCAGTGATATACCTCATATGTGTTATCAGTAACAGTTCTTAATAATCATAGTAGGGCTACAACCAGCCCATTACTGGTCATTGGTTTTTCCCCTTCCCTGGCACAGGGATCAGTATGAAAATGAATTACTGTTCCATCCCTCACTTCTTCCACTCGCTCTCAGCGGCAAGCACCTGAGATTAGTGTTTTTCTCCCTGCTTATGTTGAATAATACCTCTCTGCATTTTAAATGCTGAATCACACTGCTGATGCATCACTTTATGTGTATTTTATGAATCTCAGCGGGACTTCATCTAAACTACTTGTAAAAAGAAGTATCTCCGAAAAGGTCAAAGACGGGCTACATAATTAAAGACATATACCTAGCATAGCCGTGTGTACGTGTACGGCCTAATTAATGTACAGGCATGACTCTCAGATTCACTGATCCTCTGCCAAGTGCAGCATGTGTGGACGCAATGCTCCAGATGAGGGTACGTGGTAATGAGGGAGGGGGTAGAAGCAATCCTGCTTGCCCTCACCTCTGTCTTCAAAGATTTGGGTAAGATTCAAGGAGGGATGCACGAATGGGGGAATCGCCGAGAGGTCAAGTGTCATGGGTCACACTAACAATCCACAATGCACACAGACCTAGCAAAGAATGCTAAACCTGATAGTGAGCCCTCGTAAGCATGCTGCCCACATTAAAGTGATTCACTGGCCAGATGATGCAATTAAACTGTTGCTTAGCACTTCTCCCTTTTATGTCCCTCTGCCTGTTGACTTGAATTAAGGCAAAATGGTAAACATCCCACTGAATATGTCAGTTAAGAATTAAGAACAGCCACGGCCACGTTTAATACAGATCGTCTTTTACTGTGTGTGTGATCATGGCGCCTTTTCATAAAGATTGACATTTCATGTTAACTCTGTTTCTACTTACATTGTTTCATAACTGATGGGTCATATGGGTGGGTATCGGGGAAGTAAATGTCACCATTAATTAACACTGAAGACACAGTACTGGAAGAAAACATGAAATCCAATGGATGAAAGTGAATCATAAAGGGGGGGGGAAAAGAAAAACTTTGCAGATAATGAGAATGGAAAAGGAGGATACTGAAGCTTTTTCTTTTTACAAAGGATAATGTTTTAATCCTAACGCCCCTTGTCCGTGACCTAGGTAACCCTATTTTTTTCCAGAGAGAAGTCATCTTTAATTGAGGAAGGAATTAGGAAACCTTGTCAATCCTAGCTAATTTTTCATAATTACTAAAGGACTGTGATGGCAATAAAACAAGCCGCATTGTTCGCACATCTGCGTTTTCCATTTAATCCTTGACTTTCATTGGAGCTGTCTGTAATCCCTCAAACATGACTAATGGGAAACATTAAGTACAAGTTTTGGAACAAGTGGTTTTAATTAAAAGGGCTGGCTCACAGAGGGCCTTGGATTGAGGGAGTTGTTTTTATCATTCTTCAGAGAAGTCAGCATGTGTTTTCCCTTTTATTATTAGTTGTGGACACACAGCTCTCACAGAGGTGTTGCACATTTTCACAGGAAAGGCAGAGGAAACTTAAAAATGAGATGTGTGTGTTCATTCAAACCACATTTTTTCCGATAACTTCTTTTAAGGGCTCCACAGTAAGTAAACATGGCAGAATGAATAAAAGGAGGCCAAATGAAAGTTATTAGCACAAGATAATGAAGATAGAACCCAGAAGACAAACAATAGTGTTTAGGATATTGGATGTCCTGTGGGCTTAACAAAAGAGATGGTAAAAACATGCAGAGTGGCATATGAAAGCATCTTCAGGAGACCGCAGAAAGACCTATTTTACCACTTCCGACAAACAGAGAGGAGTGAGGGAATCTCTCCACTGGAAACATTCATGACCTTGTGCTGGCAGCAGTCTGTTCCGCCCTCATGTAGTGAACTCAAGTTTATAGGACTTAATGAACAGCACTTACAGACCTATTTTAGATATGTCTGTGACACCATGACCCTGCAACTTTAAAGCATTTTACATTTGGGTGTAATCACTCTAACAGAACCAGTCAACATGAGAGCATACTGTGCTTTGGTTGGAGRTAGGCCTATTYGGGGGAACAATGGATTYATGTATTGAGATTGTTGCTCCTCTCTCTACCCTCTCTCATGAAGAAACTTGCATGARTGTTTGATAACTGGGGATTAACTATTTACTACCATGGCACGATCACATCAAGAGGCCTATGTATTTCACGCAAATTGTATGTCCATCTGTCTTACAAAGAACACTAACAATGCTGGACTTGTGGCCCAGCTATCTAACTCATGAAACTGGCAACAAATATTATTGTAACGCAGCCTGGTCTCATAGACTAGATGTAATATAGTAAACGTAAACCTGGGACACTCAAATTAGTATGATATGTTACGTTTGGTATGATTACATAAGACAGAAGTTTAGGTAGGGTGGGTGGTTGGTTGGTTGGTTGGTTGGTCGGGGTGGGGGTAGGTGGGCGGGCATATAACGCCAACGTTTAGCAATCCGACGGTTACGTGTTAGAATCTCATCACGGACAACTTTAGCATTTTAACTAATTAGCAACTTTGCAACTACTAACAAATATTTTGCTTCTTTGCTACTACTTAGCATGTTAGCTAACCCTTCCCCTAACCCTAACCTGAACCTTTTAACCTTAACCCTAACCTTAACCCTAACCCTAACTCCTAGCCTTGCTAACATTAGCCACCTTGCTAAAGTTTGCATTACCCACCCAGCCACCTAGCTAACGTTAGCCACAACAAATTGGAATTCGTAACATATCATAAGTTTTGCAAATTTGTGACATATTGTATGAATTGCAATTCCAAACATATCATACACATTGTTATATGTAACATATCATAAGAAATGGATGATGGACATCCACAAATCCATTTACACCTGGATCTTGCAGCTAGCTAGCTGCTATCCGAGTGACTATTGGCTAACGTCGGTCCCGGAGCAAACATCAATTATTCCGGAGCTAGCCAGCTGAAGAGTTCCATCAGCCACTCCTGGGCTACAATCACCTAGTCCGGACCCGTTTTACTGCCGATGCGGAGCCCCCACCGGGCCTTCACGACTGGACTACCGACGTTATCTGCCCGAGGGAGTTATCCAACTGGCCCCTCCGTCGTGACGTAACCTGAACGCCCATCTGCGGCCCGCTAATCGTTAGCTGTCTTATCGGCTGCTATCTAAATAGGTCTATCGACAATTTTCTTGGGGCCACTATAACTATAACTATTTTGCCAATTGGATTGGTCCCCTCTACCACACGGAACCCCACTAATCTACCGAAGGAAAACGCACGAGGTGGCTAAAAACAGACCTCCATCCTCTGCCAGCTTGCTACCCATGGCCCGGGTAGCTGTCTGAATCGCCGTGACCCCAACCAACCTCACTACTCACTGGACCCTTATGATCACTCGGCTAAGCATGCTCTCCTTAATGTCAATATGCCTTGTCCATTGCTGTTCTGGTTATGGTTTATTGGCTTATTTCACTGTAGAGACTCTAGCCCTGCTCATTATACCTTATCCAACCTTTCAGTTCCACCACCCACACATGCAATGACATCACCTGGTTTCAATGATGTTTTCTAGAGACAGTATCTCTCTCATCATCACTCAATGCCCAGGTTGACCTCCACTGTATTCACATCCTACCATACCTTTGTCTGTACATTATACCTTGAAGCTTTTTTATCGCCCCCAGAAACCTGCTCCTTTTACTCTCTGTTCCGGACGTCCTAGACGACCAATTCTCATAGCTTTTTAGCCGTACCCTTATCCTACTCCTCCGCCGTTCCTCTGGTGATGTAGAGGTGAATCCAGGCCCTGCAGTGCCTAGCTCCACTCCAATTCCCCAGGTGCTCTCTTTTGATGACTTCTGTAACCGTAATAGCCTTGGCTCATGCATGTTAACATTAGAAGCCTCCTCCCTAAGTTTGTTTTTATTCACTGCTTTAGCACACTCTGCCAACCCGGATGTCCTAGCCATTTCTGAATCCTGGCTTAGGAAGACACCAAAAACTCTGAAATCTCCATCCCTAACTACAACATTTTCAGACAAGATAGAACGGCCAAAGGGGGGTGTTTGCAATCACTGCAGAAGATAGCCTGCAGATTCTGTCCTACTATCCAGGTCTGTACCCAAACAATTTGAACTTCTACTTTTAAAAATCCACCTCTCTAAAAACCGTCACGTTGCCACCTGCTATAGACCACCCTCTGCCCCCAGCTTGCTCTGGACACCATATGTGAACTGATTGCCCCCCATCTATCTTCAGAGCTTGTGCTGCTAGGTGACCTAAACTGGGACATGCTTAACACCAGCCATCCTACAATCTAAGCTTGATGCCCTCAATCTCACACAAATGATCAATGAAACTACCAGGTACCACCCAAAGCCGTAAACACGGGCACCCTCATAGATATCATCTTAACCAACTTTCCCTCTAAATACATCTCTGCTGTTTTCAACCAAGATCTCAGCGATCACTGCCTCATTGCCTGCATCCGTAATGGGTCAGCGGTCAAACGACCTCCACTCACCACTGTCAAACAGCTCCCTGAAACACTTCAGCGAGCAGGCCTTTCTAATCGACCTGGCCCGGGTATCCTGGAAGGATATTGACCTCATCCCATCAGTAGGGTTATGTTTATTTTTTTTTTAATGCCTTCCTCACCATCTTAAATAACCATGCCCCATTCAAGAAATTTAGAACCAGGAACAGATATAGTCCTGGGTTCTCTCCAGACCTGACTGCCCTTAACTTCTTGCAACTATAGGGGTGTCTGTTCCGCATTAGCATATTTGTGTCTCCAAATTAAACTGCCTCGTGCTAAATTTCTTGATCGTACAATATGCATATTATTGTTATTATTGGATAGAAAACACCTTCTAGTTTCTATAGAAGTTGGAATTTTGTTCTCTGAGTGGTACAGAACAATTTCTACAGCACTTTTCATGACAGGGTTCAGATTTCAGAAATTTTTACCTCTGATCTGGGTCTGTTTTTAAGGCGACAGTGAATGCTATAAGAAACCGACACTGCCTACGTCTTCCTCTGGGTGTCTGTACGTCCATGCACGTTTTCAATGGAATCGATGGGACATTCACAGCCATTATAAAAGACGAAAATGTATAGAGACCGCCCTTTCTCATCGTGCGCCTGAACGTGAAGGACATCGGACCTGCCTCGTTCCAAATCGTTTTCTAACCAGCAATATTTCTCCGGTCATGTTTTCAGTTGTTATAGTTGTTAAAAACATCATAATGTAGTTAATTTGAACCGTTTTATAGCAATTTATATCCGTTTAGTGCGATTTTGAGGAATTTCTTTGTTGTGCACTCTGAAAGTTTGGACACGTTTTGGGTGTCGGTCGTTGGTGGTGGACATTTCGAAGGACAGAGGACATCTATCGACCAAAAGACGTTTATAACATAGAAAGGATACATTGCCCAGAAGATCTGATGGAAGAACAGCTCAAAGTAAGCAATATTTAATATGATAAATCGTGTTTCTGTCGAAATATTTTTAAACGCATATTTCGCCATTTTGTTTGGTATAGCTTCACTTGGCCAACCCTGTATTGAAAAGTAAGGATAATTTTAAAAATGTAAATCAGCGGTTGCATTAAGAACTAATTTGTCTTTCGATTGCTGTCAACCCTGTATTTTTTAGTCAAGTATATGATTAGCTTTCAATTAAAAAATGATCACTCTGATAGATGACGTCAGACATATTGAGGCTTGATTTCCAGTATTTTTATTGTGTAACCACGTTTTGTATGGCTAAATATGCACCTTTTCGAACAAACTGTATATGTATATTGTAAAATGATGTTACAGGAGTGTCATCGGAAGAATTCTGAGAAGGTTAGTGAAAAAATTAATATATTTTGGCGGTGATTACGTTATAGCGCTTTTGGCTGGAATCGATGCTTCGTAACGTTTGCACATGTGGTATGCTAACTTATCGATTTATTGTGTTTTCGCTGAAAAACGCTTAGAAAATCTGAAATATGGTCTGAAATCACAAAACTGGGTCTTTCCATTGCTATGCTTTGTTTATTTTTATGAAATGTTTTATGATGAGTAAATTGGTCATACACGTTGCTCTATCTAGTAATCTAGTCGATTTGTGATGGTGGGTGCAATTGTAAACTGTGATTTCTACCTGAAATATGCACTTTTTTCTAACAAAAACTATCCTATACCATGAAATGTTATCAGACTGTCATCTGAAGAGGTTTTTTCTTGGTTAGTGGATATCAATATCTTAGTTGAGCCGAATTGGTGATAGCACCTGAAGAGGTAAGAAACTGATGGAGTTAGAATAGTGGTGTATTTTGCTAACGTGTTTAGCTAATAGATTACATATTTTGTCTTCCCTGTAAAACATTTTAAAAATCTGAAATGGTGGCTTTATTCACAAGATCTGTATCTTTCATCTGGTGTCTTGGACTTGTGATTTAATGATATTTAGATGCTACTATCTACTTGTGAAGCTATGCTAGCTATGCTAATCAGTGTGTGGGGGGTGGGGGGTGCTCCCGGACCCGGGGTAGAGGCTCGTTAGAGGTGCCCTTAACCAACACAAAAACATCCTGTGGCGTTCTGTATTAGCATCGAACAGCCCCGTGATATGCAACTTTTCAGGAAGTTAGAAACCAATATACACAGGCAGTTAGAAAAGCCAAGGCTAGCTTTTTCAAGCAGAAATTTGCTTCCTGCAACACAAACTCAAAAGTTCTGGGACACTGTAAAGTCCAGGAGAATAAGAACACCTCCTCCCAGCTGCCCACTGCACTGAGGATAGAAATGTCACTCTGTCACCACAGATAAATCCACTATAATTGAGAATTTCAATAAGCATTTTCTAGGCTGGCCATGCTTTCCACCTGGCTACCCCTACCCCGCATCGCTCCAATACCCTACTCAATCAATTGGATGCAGTCTATCACAGTGCCATCCGTTTTGTCACCAAAGCCCCATAACTACCCACCACTGCGACCTGTACACTCTCGTTGGCTGGTCCTCGCTTCATACTCATCGCCAAACCCACTGGCTCCAGGTCATCTACAAGACCCTGCTAGGTAAAGTCCCCCCTTATCTCAGCTCGCTGGTCACCATAGCAACACCCACCTGTAACACGCACTCCAGCAGGTATATCTCTCTGGTCACCCCCAAAGCCAGTTCCTCCTTTGGCCGCCTCTCCTTCAGTTCTCTGCTGCCAATGACTGGAACAAACTACAAAAATCTCTTAAACTGGAAACACTTATCTCCCTCACTAGCTTTAAGCACCAGCTGTACCCCACACAGCAAACTCACCCAAGCCTTCCCCATTTCTCCTTCTCCCAAATCCAGTCAGCTGATGTTCTGAAAGAGCTGCAAAATCTGGACCCCTACAAATTAGCCAGGCTAGACAATCTGACCCTTTCTTTCTAGAATTATCTGCCGAAATTGTTGCAACCCCTATTACTAGCCTGTTCAACCTCTTTTGTGTCATCTGAGATTCCCAAAGATTGGAAAGCAGCTGCGGTCATCCCCCTCTCAAAGGGGGGGACACTCTAGACCCAAAGTGCTACAGACCTATATCTATCCTACCCTGCCTTTCTAAGGTCTTCGAAAGCCAAGTCAACAAACAGATTACCGATTATTTCGAATCCCACCGCACCTTCTCCGCTATGCAATCTGGTTTCAGAGCTGGTCATGGGTGCACCTCAGCCACGCTCAAGTCCTAAACAATATCTTAACCGCCATCGATAAGAAACAATACTGTGCAGCCGTATTTATTGACCTGGCCTAGGCTTTCGACTCTGTCAATCACCACATCCTCATCGGCAGACTCGATAGCCTTGGTTTCTCAAATGATTGCCTCGCCTGGTTCACCAACTACTTTTCTGATAGAGTTCAGTGTGTCAAATCGGAGGGTCTGTTGTCCGGGCTCTGGCAGTCTCTATGGGGGTCCACAGGGTTCAATTCTTGGGCCGACTCTCTTCTCTGTATACATCAATGATGTCGCTCTTGCTGCGGGTGAGTCTCTGATCCACCTCTACGCAGACGACACCATTCTGTATACTTCTGGCCCTTCTTTGGACACTGTGTTAACAACCCTCCAGATGAGCTTCAATGCCATACAACTCTCCTTCCGTGGCCTCCAACTGCTCTTAAATACAAGTAAAACCAAATGCATGCTCTTCAACAAATCGCTGCCTGCACCTGCCCGCCTGTCCAGCATCACTACTCTGGACGGTTCTGACCTAGAATATGTGGACAACTACAAATACCTAGGTGTCTAGTTAGACTGTAACTCTCCTTCCAGACTCACATCAACATACTCCAATCCAAAGTTAAATCTAGAATTGGCTTCCTATTTCGCAACAAAGCATCCTTCACTCATGCTGCCAAACATACCTCCCTAAAACTGACCATCCTACCGATCCTCGACAAAATAGCCTCCAATACCCTACTCAATCAATTGGATGCAGTCTATCACAGTGCCATCCGTTTTGTCACCAAAGCCCCATATACTACCCACCACTGCGACCTGTACACTCTTGTTGGCTGGCCCTCGCTTCAACTCGTCGCCAAACCCACTGGCTCCAGGTCATCTACAAGACCCTGCTAGTAAAGGCCCCCCTTATCTCAGCTCGCTGGTCACCATAGCAACACCCACCTGACACGCACTCCAGCAGGTATATCTCTCTGGTCACCCCCAAAGCCAGTTCCTCCTTTGGCCGCCTCTCCTTCCAGGTCTCTGCTGCCAATGACTTGGAAACGAACTACAAAAATCTCTTAAACTGGAAACACTTATCTCCCTCACTAGCTTTAAGCACCAGCTGTCAGAGCAGCTCACAGATTACTGCACCTGTACATAGCCCATCTATAATTTAGCCCAAACAACTTCCTCTTCCCCTACTGTATTTATGTATTTATTTATTTATTTTGCTCCTTTGCACCCCATTATTTCTATTTCTACTTTGCACATTCTTCCACTGCAAATCTACCATTCCAGTGTTTTACTTGCTATATTGTATTTACTTCGCCACCATGGCCTTTTTTTGCCTTTACCTCCCTTATCTCACCTCATTTGCTCACATTGTATATAGACCTATTTTTCTACTGTATTATTGACTGTGTGTTTGTTTTACTCCATGTGTAACTCTGTGTTGTTGTATGTGTCAAACTGCTTTGCTTTATCTTGGCCAGGTCGCAATTGTAAATGAGAACTTGTTCTCAACTTGCCTACCTGGTTAAATAAAGGTGAATTTTTTTTTTATAATAATAATAATACATACCATACGAAACTCATACATATCATACTAATTGGAGTGTATCGGATTTGCATGTACTATGTTATGTCTACCCCGGAGTCCAGGTTGTGTAACAAAGTATGCACAGAATGTTCACCTGGATTTTAATCCTAGACTGAGATTGGCTAGAGTTGACTGAGAGAGATGGCACCCAGGCATGGACACAGACACTCCACTAGGCCTACCAAGATGTTTTGCTTCCTTTCATGAGACATATACTGYAACTTGTCTTAGGTGAATATATTTACCAGCCTGTKGTTATAACCACAACAATGTAACATTAATATATGCATTAGCCTACATGTGAATGATAAGTGGCCCCTCATAATTAATAGTTTTAGCAAACACAACGCAGCAGAAAATACAGTCTACATACCGTTTAATGAATGTCCAACATATCTTTGTCATGGTTAACAAATGTAATGGTTAATAAATGTAGAGAGCTATCTAGCCTACTTTCATCACCATGTTGTTACTGAATGATAGTAATGGATCTTTTTGAGCGGCCCTTTTTGGTGAACATCGGGAACCGAATCTCATCTGTGAAAGAGCATTCATTTGGCCCCCTGATTTGCATAGCAAACAACTGCTTTTTGAGCTCCAGAGTCAGACAGATGAAATAATACAAATAATTCTCTGAAGATTGTAATTCCTCACTGCAGGAACAATAGATAGTGAGGAGAGAGACTTTTTTTGGTTCACACACATTTTTGCAGTGCATTCATTTTTATCCATTTTAATTTTTTTAAGTAATCTAATAATTTGGTCAGGTAAAAAAAWTATTTGAACTCACATGTCACGATTTGACATAAAGACAGGCAATTGTAAACTTTAGATTACTACTGAACGAAGAGCCGTTTGGGAGCAAAATTAATGTCTCTTTTAGCTGAACGGAGCCAAATGAGCGAGTTCACTGAAAAGACTGGGACTGCCCATCACTACTGAATTCATTTTATTGCCGTCAGGTGATTACAGCACAAGGCAATGCCTAAGCGCGGGAAAAATAAAAAAGAAGGTGCATGCGCGCATTTGATAAACGCTCCAGGCGCTGTTGATTGTTCAGTAGTAATTTTACATGGATGTTGTGGAGCTAAAGAGAATCGTTGAGTTGAGTCATGTGTTAATTATCTTGTTAATTATCGATAGATTGCACAATRCCTCTGCCGTTAGAATTTTWGATAGGCCTGWTGTTAAGAATGATCAAGGGAGAAACCAGGTTAGAAGGTTTTCCAAATTTGGTTGATTCTACTCTGATAGAAGCGCTAGACCTGGCAATACATTCTCAGGTTTGATTTCAATCAAATATTTTTCTGGGAATTCACTTGTAAGGAGATCCATTATTGAACATGCATTAGGCCACACTTCTGTATTTTCGCCCATGTGCACAGCAGTTTACATTGGTAGGTTTACTGGATTAGAGTGAGACAGGCAGTAGGTAGGTTCATCTAAATAATATATATATTCTGTCCTCTCAGAAGCCCTCACTCAAACGTTTAGATCACCAAAACACTCCAGGCTCCAACCCTATCCCGGGTTTAATCAGGGGGTACAGCTCTGATCTTGCCAGCAGAGGGCCTTTCCCCCATTCTCCCACTGCTGGCGTTGTTCCTTGTGTTGTTTGGTTATATTATCACAATGCATTACATCTTCCCCTCCTCTCCCTGCCTCCTCTCCTCTCTCAGCACAGGGGTGATGGCGAACAGGGCCAGGGACCCAGCACTCTCCACCCTCCGTCCATCTGTACTCATCTGGAAAAGCCATCGGGCCAAGCAGGTTTTGGGGGTGATTGGAGGCTCTGTCGGAACCGGCTCCCGGACTTGGCRTGTCTGTGACAGCCCCTCTCCCGGTGAGCTAGCCGCTATGATGAATGACCACCTTTTCATTTTTATTGCCTCACTAAATCATATGCCTGCCATGCTTGTATAACCAATTTTTGCTGCTTTTTTATTTCACCCCCCTTTTTGGAATAAAACTACAAAGACTGTACTTTCATTTTTTTCTAATGGGGAACATGCTCGTCTCTGGGGGTATTTCTGCATGGGGTTGGTATTCAGATGGGGGGATGGGTTCTTATCAGTACAGGCAGGTTCACTTAGACAAACATCTCAACCTTTAGCTGGACAAACCACTGAAATCCTACCATCATTTAAAACAGCATTTTTTATAGATTTGTTTTTTTCACGCCCCATTGAAATTGGTCTTCAGAATGCATCAACATAGCTGACATTTGAACCAGTCATACCTGGCCTGCTGCATGGCCCCTCTCTCTGCTATGGGGTAATAAGTACAGGAATAACTCCATTGTAATTCAAGAATAACATTAATTATTTAGGCGAGTGCGGGTCAGACCGGGCATTGCTCAGGGAACAGAGGTCACAGTGGCAGTGACATGCAGACAGTGACGAGTGAAAGTTGTGGAGTGGGTTAGAGGGGGGCAACGAGTGATTGGGGCTGGGGGATAGTGGTATTTTTTTCCCCTAGCTGTAATGAATGGCCAGGGAATGTCATAGTGCTTATGAATACCGGAGTCCCTACCTCAGTACCTGCACCTGCTCCCATCTCTCATATAGTCCAGTTATTCTGCTCCTATTAGAGGGCTTCAGCAGGAATGTTGCTGTGTGCAAAGAAATATAATATTAGCCCTTACTTAGTTTAAAAATATGGTAGAAATGAATGCCCAAATGTTTTACATTTCAAATTCAGTAATTCTGAACGTATTATATGGCTGATGTGTTTGTCTATCTATATGACTATCTTGCTGATCCTTTGAATTCTCACCTGGTCACAGTCCAGACACAGATTTGACTGTAACAGCCATTCCCTACAGGTCAGTGTAAATCACTTCCCTGTTTCAGGGGAGTTTCTAGTAGCTCAGGCCAGCTGGAGAGAGAGTCCTCATTGATTTAAAGTCCTCTGACCCTGTCTCACCCAGGAGACGTAGGTACACTTTCCAGCCAAGTGCCCTGCCGTGCCTGTGTGTGTGTGTGTGTTTATTGTACATCTTAGCCAGCCATCCAAGCAAATGATTCAGATCAAAAGTTGATTTCATTTGACTCACCCTGACAAGGAAATTAGAAATGCACTGCTAAAAGTTTCTGACTCCCACTCACTTAGAGGTGCCGGTGCCATTATTTATTTATGTTAGCTTAATAGTCCAACCTGCATTACTCTTCAACAGTGTGACTGACTGTGCAGAGTTGTGGCCAAGACCAATTCTGCTGCTCTCCACACTTTACCCTCCCAAATCACAGGCCTGAAATGTTGCTGCCTATCGTTCATCAATCAGACCTCTCTCCAGAGAGACGGATAGCAGAACTACCTCCAACACACCTGTAGAGAGTAAATTCACAGATTTTGACAAGAATTTCACCTCATAGATCAGCACAGTCCGCAATACCTAATTCTCTCTAATATAACGGGAGTATGTTGAACAAGGATCCTAAGTCACTTTGGTCTTCACGTAAAGACGCTTTCTCTTAGACATAGTTCTCTGTGCTGTATAAAGCCTCAAAACCAAAAGTGTATGAGCCAGTGAGTGTCAGTCTGATTCAGCTTTAGATTCAGCCTGTCTCAGTGGCCTCTGTATAGAGCTGAGTCTTGACTGATACTCTGTACTCTGTCTCTCCCTGCTGGTCAGAGTGAGGAGCAGCCTTTTTTAGTCTCCTGCGCTCAATCGGACCATAGCGTTGAGTTGAGTTCCAATAAAAAATCTTAAACTGCATTCATTCTCTTTATAGTAAAACATTTCTGTTTGTGACATTGGGTTGTTGTGATGAAATTACCAACGTGGAGTAGACAATGCCCAGTGGGATTACACATACATACATACATACATACATACATACATACATACATACATACATACATACATACATACATACATACATACATACATACATACATACATACA
>NC_036855.1:60067733-60078844 GCF_002910315.2 Salvelinus sp. IW2-2015
ACATACATACATACATACATACATACATACATACATACATACATACATACATACATACATACATACATACATACATACATACATACATACATACAGTGCATTCAGAAAGTATTCAGACCCTTTGACTTTTTCCACATTTTGTTAGGTTACAGCCTTATTATAAAATTGATTAAATTGTTTTTTCCCCTCAAACTACACACAATACCCCATAATGACAAATCAAAAACACATTTTTATTCATTTTTGCAAATGTATAAAAAATAATAAAAAAATGAAATATTACATTACATAAATATTCAGACCCTTTACTCAGTACATGGTTGAAGCACCTTTAGCAGCGATTACAGCCTCGTATTCTTGGGTATGACTCTACAAGCTTGGCACACCTGTATTTGGGGAGTTTCTCCCATTCTTCTCTGCAGATCCTCTCAAGCTCTGTCAGGTTGGATGGAGAGCTTTGCTGCACAGCTATTTTCAGGTCTCTCCAGAGATGTTCGGTCTTTCCAGAGATGTTCGAGTCCGGGCTCTGGCTGGGCCACTCAAGGACATTCAGACACTTGTCCCAAAGCCAATCCTGCGTTGTCTTGGCTGTGTGTTTAGGGTCGTTGTCCTGTTGGAAGGTGAACCTTCGCCCCAGTCTGAGGTCATGAGCACTCTGGAGCAGGTTTTCACTAAGGATCTCTCTGTATTTTGCTTTGTTCATCTTTCCCTCGATCCTGACTAGTCTCCAAGTCCCTGCCGCTGAAAAACATCCCCACAGCATGATGCTGCCACCACCGTGCTTCACTGTAGGGATGGTGCCAGGTTTCCTCCAGACTTGACGCTTGGCATTCCAGACAAAGAGTTCAATCTTGGTTTCTTCAGACCAGAGAATCTTGTTTCTCATGGTCTGAGAGTCTTTAGGTGCCTTTTGGCAAACTGTCATGTGGCTTCCGTCTGGCCTCTCTACCATAAAGGCCTGATTGGTGGAGTGCTGCAGAGGTGGTTGTCCTTCTGGAAGGTTCTCCCAGCTTCTTGGTCACCTCCCTGACCAAGGCTCTTCTCCTCCGACTGCTCCGTTTGGCTGGGCGGCCAGCTCTAAGAAGAGTCTAGGTGGTTCCAAACTTCTTCCATTTAAGAATGATGGAGGCCACTGTGTTCTTGGGGACCTTCCATGCTGCAGACATGTTTTGTTACCCTTCCCGAGATCTGTGCCTCAACACAATCCTGTCTCGGAGCTCTAAGGACAATTCCTTCGACCTCATGGCTTGGTTTTTGCTCTGACATGCACTGTCAACTGTGGGACCTTATAGAGACAGGTGTGTGCCTTTCCAAATTTCCTAATCAATTGAATTTACCACAGGTGGACTCCAATCAAGTTGTAGAAACATCTCAAGGATGATCAATGGAAACAGGATGCACCTGAGCTAAATTTCGAGTCTCATAGCAAAGGGTCTGAATTCTCATGTAAATAAGGTATTTCTGTTTTTTATTTTGTATACATTTGCTAAAATTTCTAAAAACCAATTTTTGTGTAGATTGATGAGGGGAAAAAATATTTAATCAATTTTAGAATAAGTGTGTTAACTTAACAAAATTTTGAAAAGTCAAGGGGTCTGAATAATCCCGAATTAACTGTATATATATATATATATATTATATACAGAAATTGTGAAAAACTGAGTTTAAATGAATTTGGCCAAGGTGTATGTAAACTTCCGACTTCAACTGTACTGTATATATACAGTCGAAGTCAGAAGTTTACATAACACTTAGCCAAATACATTTAAACTCAGTTTTTCACAATTCCTGACATTTAATCCTAGTAAAAATGTCCTGTCTTCGGTCAGTTAGGATCACCACTTTATTTTAAGAATGTGAAATGTCAGAATAATAGTAGAGGGAATGATTTATTTCAGCTTTTATTTCTTTCATCACATTCCCAGTGGGTCAGAAGTTTACATACACTCAATTAGTATTCGGTAGCATTGCCTTAAAATTGTTTACTTGGGTCAAACATTCCGGGTAGCCTTCCACAAACTTTCCACAATAAGTTTGGTGAATTCCGGCCCTTTCCTCCTGACAGAGCTGGTGTAACGAGTCAGGTTTGTAGGCCTCCTTGCTCGCACACGCTTTTTCAGTTCTGCCCACAAATATTCTATAGGATTGAGGTCAGGGTTTGTTATGGCCACTCCAATACCTTGACTTTGTTGTCTTAAGCCATTTTGCCACAACTTTGGAAGCATGCTTGGAGTCATTGTCCATTTGGAAGACCCATTTGCGACCAAGCTTTAACTTCCTGACTGATATCTTGAGATGTTGCTTCAATATATCCACATAATTTTTCTCCTCATGATGCCATCTATTTTGTGAAGTGCACCAGTCCCTCCTGCAGCAAAGCACCCCCACAACATGATGCTGCCACCCCCGTACTTCACGGTTGGGATGGTGTTCTTCGGCTTGCAAGCCTCCCCCTTTTTCCTCCAAACATAACAATGGTCATTATGGCCAAACAGTTCTATTTTGTGTTTCATTTTATTGACTCAAACATTTCAGATTTAAATGTTTTATACATTAGTAAACATTTTGAAAGTCATAATTACACTTTGACATGATCAGGTATTGTGAAAAATAACCTACATTTGATACATTTTAAATTCAGGCTGTAACACAACAAAATGTGGGAAAAGTCAAGGTGGTGTGATTTGTTTTGTGTAATACAAGTTGTGAACACTACAATGCTTTAGCAAGATAATCTAAATTGAAGTATAATTTTTAATATGGACCTGATATAATTTTACAGGGCACCAAGGACCATTCTGCCGTCGTCCTGCCGTGACTGACAGGTTTTTATGAGCTATCAATCACCTTAACAAAGCTGCAGCATGAGAGAGAGAGAGCCACTGCCAGGGGAGGTCTGACCTGCGGCCTAGCGTGACTTTCAGGGAAAGAGAGCTGCTCACCCAGGAAATCCCATTACACAAAAGCATGATGGATATCGCTCCTGGGTAAGCTCATATGTGGTCTGACATATAATTTGTTATAATTTGTAAAAATCATATGGCCACGTTCACATTTCTCTATGTCTTTCATTCTTTCCAAACTCCTCACTCTCTCCTATACTTTAGCCTACACACAATGTCTCACATACTGAAGGTCCAGAATATTCTGCAGATCCGCACATCTGACTCCTCTGCAGATGGCCAGGARGTGTCCCAGCCCAGGAAGGGTAAAATGGCCCCAGTATGACTATAGTATGTCAGTGGGAGAGCTGAGAAGTTTGCTAGTGTATTGAATGCACTGTAAACTGTATGAACTTGTCATCATCATATCGTCCCTGCCATGTGGAGCAGTGGAGGCTGCTGAGGGGAGGATGGCTCATAATAATGTCTGGAATGGAGTCAATGGAATGGTATCAAACACATCAACGACTTGGTTTCCATGTGGTTGATACCATTTGATTTATTCCATTAGCATGCTCAATTTGTTCAGTTATGATATAAGACAGACTATTGATTATTGTTCAGTTATAATATAAGACAGACTATTGATTATTGTTCAGTTATAATATAAGACAGACTATTGATTTCTTGCACACAAAGGATTTGGCTTATATATATATATWTYTTTTTTTTTCTTCAACCCAGACGTCCATTTTTATCGATGTCTGGGAATTTACTCTATTAAAAATGAAGGACATTAATATGAGATCTCTGTCCATTTTGGGATGCTCAAACTAAAAAATACATGTTGGACTTTACTGCCCACTGCTTTGTTTCACATTATAAACTCAATAGGCATTTTTTTCCTAATCTAAAAACAATATGATATGATTGTTAATATGATGCTTTATATTATTATGTTACTCCATTACTAGAACAGTAGATAGACCACAAAGTGTCTTTGTGAAGATACTAATGTCACTTTATTGTAGCTTGACATAGATGACCCTCCACTGCTTTGAACCTGTGTTTTATGTAGAGACAAGTCAGAGAAAGGCTATCTACAGTGCATTCACTATCTGTATAAAAGGGCCCAGGGGAGGTATAGTTTTATTTGCAAACACGTTATCACTCTACCTCTGATCAATACCTCCAAACAGCTGATGGCATGCTCTCCACATGGGCAAAGGTGAAGAATGAAGCCCCTCCCCGTTGTGAAACAGAGGAGAGTGCAGACCGGTTAAACTAGCAAACTCTGCCCCCAGTGGTGAAATATGGCACTCTCTCTCATCCAGTTACAATAACACTCAAACTTGAGAATCTGGCATCTTTTGTCCATAGAAGTCTACTGGAATTACAAATATCAAACATTGATCAGCGGTACTGAAATACCTTGAATTCTCAACTGACCTGCAGTAACTGATAACACACTGTCATGATGACCTTTGATCTGGTCATATACTTTAGTTTTTGCTGTCCTTTTTTCCTCAGCCGTAAAAGTGATTAAGATAAGGTAGCTCCTTGACTGTATCGGCTGTTTTTTCTCTTCCCAGTGAGTCATGTTTACCTGCCTACATCTGAACCCTCACCTTTATTATACTCTACTCTGATAAGAGAGTCGCAAACAGACAGTGGGCCAAATCTCAGTGTCTCTCTCTTTCCCTCCTTTTGAAGGCCGTTTGGGATCTGTCACACTGGTCTGGAACATTAGCTACCAGCTAAATACATACTGGATAACTTGTTCTGTTATACAACCTGAGTAAGAACTGCCTGCCAGGAATACTGGGATGAGAAAAGGAAGAATCTAAAAGGTACACATGATTCACTGGGCCAAGGAAAACATCAGCACAGGACAGGAACCAGGACTTTGGAGGCCTGTGACGAGTGGAGGAATAGCGGCGTCACACAGAATGACAACACATTGATTTACCTGAGCTAGACAATCAGGAAGACACAGAGGAATTAAGTGATTGCGCTGAAAAAGTGGGTAATTTTGGAACAGAGTGGTGAACTGAAGAGGAAGGTCGTGCAGCAGCCTGTTCTGGTTCCTTTTCTCATTTAAATCAGACTTTTGTTTGGGCCTAGTGTGGCCTCCTGAAGCAGTGACCAGAACCATGAAGCTGTCAGGAAACGTGCTGGATCTGGACTCCACAGACTACAGCACCACCCTTGATCCCTCCTACACCATGCTGGAGTTTGACAACCTCAGGGTGTTTCCTGTAGAGACAGGTACGTCTGGTATAATGACACCTTTACCTGTCTGTCCTTCACTCATAGACTGGTGCACAACAATACCAAAACACTGGTCTGACATTTGAGGGTTTTTGTATGATATTCAAAGGACATTCAAATAATATAAAATATTGAATATCCATTCATTTTTATAGGTTCAAATTCACAACTTTTTAAAACCTGTTCTTTCCATTCAGATGGGGGAAAAAGGGCTTGCATAAAAGACAGAGTGCCCTTGGAAGAACATGGTTTTAAAAAGTACTCTCAGCACTTTACAATGTACAGTGGCAAGAAAAAGTATGTGAACCCTTTGGAATTACCTGGATTTCAGCATAAATTGGTCATAAAATTTGATCTGAGTCACAACAATAGACAAACACAGTCTGCTTAAACAAATAACACACAAACAATTATACGTTTTCATGTCTTTATTGAACACAACGTGTAAACATTCACAGTATAGGGTGGGAAAAGTATGTGAACCCTTGGATTTAATAACTGGTTGACCCTCCTTTGGCAGCAATTAACTCAACCAAAAGTTTTCTGTAATTGCGGATCAGACCTGCACAATGGTCAGGAGAAATTTTGGAACATTCATCTTTACAAAACTTTCAGTTCAGCAATATTCTTAGGATGTCTGGTGTGAACCACTCGAGGTCATGCTACAGCATTTTAAATCGGGTTAAGGTCAGGACTCTGACTGGGCCACTCCAAAATACATATTTTCTTCTGTTGAAGCCCTTCTGTTGTTGATTTACTTCTGTGTTTTGGGTCGTTGTTCTGTTGCATCACCCAACTTCTGTTGAGCTTCAATTGGCGGAGAGATAGCCTTATATTCTGAAAACTTGGGAATTCATTTTTCCGTTGATGATAGCAAGYTGTCCAGGCCCTGAGGCAGCAAAGCAGCCCCAAACCATGATGCTCCCTCCACCATAATTTACAGTTGGGATGAGGTTTTGATGTTGGTGTGCTGTGCCTTTTTTTTCTCCAYACGGTGCTGTGTGTTCCTTCCAAACAACTCAACTTTAGTTTAATCTGTCCACAGAATATTTTGCCAGAAGGGCTGTGGAAGATCCAGGTGTTATTTGGCGAACTTCCGACATGCAGCAATGTTTTTTTGGACAGCAGTGGCTTCTTCCGTGGTGTCCTCCCATGAACACCATTCTTGTTTAGTGAATTACGTATCATGGACAAGTTAACAGAGACGTTAGCATGTTCCAGAGATTTCTGTAAGTCTTTAGCTGACACTAGGATTCTTCTTAACCTCATTGAGCATTCTGCACTGTGCTCTTGCAGTCATCTTTGCAGGACGGCCACTCCTAGGGAGAGTAGCAACAGTGCTGAACTTGCTCCATTTATAGACAATTTGTCTTACCGTGGACTGATGAATATCAAGGCTTTTAGAGATACTTTTGTAACCCTTTCCAGCTTTATGCAAGTCAACAATTCTTAATCTTAGGTCTTCTGAGATCTCTTTTGTTCAAGGCATGGTTCACATCAGGCAATGCTTCTTGTGAATAGCAAACTCACATTTTGTGAGTGTTTTTTATAGGGCAGGGCAGCTTTAACCATCATCTCCAATCTCATCACTTTGTTTGGACTCCAGGTTAGCTGACTCCTGACTTAAATTAGCTTTTGGAAAAGTMATTAGCCTAGGGTTTCACATACTTTTCCCACCCTACACTGTGTATGTTAAATTATGTATTCAATATAGACAAGAACAATACAATAATTTGTGTGTTATTAGTTTAAGCACACTGTGTTTGTCTATTGTGACTAAGATGAAGATCAGATCAAATTGTATAACAAATTTATGCAGAAATCCAGGTAATTTCAAAGGGTTCACATACTTTTTCTTGCCACTGTAGCTCTCATGCACACAGGAATTTGTAAGACCATTTTCTCATGGCATGGATACAATGACATCAGCTCTCATTCCACAAAATGCTGTGAATACAACGGTCATTACTCCCGGCAATACTGAGAGTGATCTAAAGACCTCCCTCCTCTTCTGCTTTCCCTTATAATCTAATTTGAACTTATCATTATCATCATTAGGCGTCTGTTCTGCTGAATCAGGTCCTTTCTTTGGCACTTTTAAGGAGATGCTTTACCAGCAGACTGCTCTCCAATGCAGATAGCTGTGTGGCAGATGTATTCTAATCTCTTAATTCAATTGAACTGATCTTTGACCAAAGAAAGCATTCACCATGTTAAATTGTTATCCCTGGCTGCTCAGTCTCCCAACTCTAAGTGTGCAATTTAAATACATTACAGCCTGGGGGCATTGTCCCTGTGACTGCACAAACACTACACCAACAAAGTATATTTGACGGTCAGTGGTTTTAAGAGAGACAATCCTTCAGCGATCGAACACTGACAGGACACAATTTAGAGCAACACTGAGGGAGATTGAATTAAAACAGAGCTCCCAGTGTAAAATTAGCCAGTGGACTTTGTCTTTGCCACTGACCTGAATCTGCTTTAATTAAATGTGGAGTTTCCTCTTCCTCTGAGTAATAAGCAGCAGTGGTCCTCCAAGGGCCTGTGAGTCTGGCAGCAACATACAGCAGTGATATCTCTAACTATAACCCTGCTTTTATTACCCCCTCCAAACCTCATCAGACCTGGGGAACAACACAACTCTGCCATTGTTCTTACAGCCCTATAAGCTCACAATCAACACATTTCTGCCTTTGAAAGTTGTGCATTTTTATGTGCAGCACAAGGTTATTTCCCTTCACAGAGGTGGAATGAACAGGGATTCATTAATCACCTTAGCTGATGATGCCGTTGATTAATTATTCGCTCTGTAATCGTGCTTATCTGCTGTCACACAGCATTGACAATCTCTCAGCTGAGTGATCCGCTCTCTGTAGACGCTGTTGGGGCTTATTAGCAAGGCTYGGAGATGTTTACTTAYTCATCARCARTGGGGGCYSCTCTGTAAMAGTAGAACMGTGTCCTACAAKACCMATATTYCATTGTGCATCTCCAAAGCTTTCTAATGTTAGCCTGAGGTCATCAGTAATATATATCCTCGCATGTCTGTCCCCAAGTGTCAAGAGTCAATTCAACACATGCAGTAGMKACACAYCAGACCTCCAGTGTGCTGTAGTGTATGAATCTCAATAATTTTCTTGTGATTGACTGACAGAGTTGATGATGCCGGAGCCTGCCCCTCTGCTGCCACAGACCAATGGAGTGTGTGTCCCATATGTGCAGAAACAGGCCCCCGGTAACACACGGGCTTCCACTGTGGAGCGGTTGCAAGGGCTTCTTCAGAGGAGCGTCCAGAAGAACCACGCTACAGCCTGCAGGTTGAAGACTCATCCCACACAGTCATCGAAAAATGACACCTCTATTTACAATAGTATGCCTAATTTTTTATCTTGACTCCAAACTTGTTCTCAGAAGCAGTTCGCCATACTATGTCTGTACATAAAATCCGCACCTACACTGACCATTTAATGGCAGTGTTACTCGACGTTCGGTTACGCACCCCCAATGAGACTATAGTTGAAGTCGGAAGTTTACATAACAGCCTTAGCCATAATATGGCATTGTAAAACCTCAGTTGTTTTCGAAGAATTAGCGCTGACATCTAATCTAGTAAAAAATGTCCTGTCTGTCGGTTTTAGGATCAACCACTTTATTTTAAGAAATGTGACATGTCAGTAATAAGTTAGTGAGAGAGAAGTGATTTATTTCCAGCTTTTATTTGCAGTCATCACATTTCCATGGGTCAGAAGTTTACATACACTATTAGTATTTGGTAGCATTGCCTTTAAAATGTTTAACTTGGGTCAAACATTTCGGGTACGCCTTCCACAAGCTCCCACAATAGGTTGGGTGAATTTTGGCCTTTCCCTCCTGACAGAGCTGGTGTAACTGAGTCAGGTTGGTAGGCCTCCTTGCTCAAGACACGCCTTTTTCAGTTCTGCCCACAAATTGCTATGGATTGAGGTCAGGCTTTTGTGATGGCCACTCCAATACCTTGACTTTGTTGTCTGAAAGCCATTTTGCCACAACTTTGGAAGTATGCTCTGGGGTCATGTGTCCCATTGGAAGATCCCATTGTAACCAAGCTTTAACTTCCTGAACTGATGTCTTGAGATGTTGCTTCAATAATCCACATCCTTTTCCTCCTCATGAATGCCATCATGATGCATCACAACATGATGCTGCGACCCCCGTGCTTCATGCTTGGTGTTCTCCGGCGTGCAAGCCTCCCCTTTTTCCTCCAAACATAACAATGGTCATTATGGCCAAACAGTTCTATTTTTGATTCATCAGACCAGAGGACATTTCTCCAAAAAGTCCGATCTTTGTCCCCATGTGCAATTGCAAACCGTAGTCTGGCTTTTTTATGGCGGTTTTCGAGCAGTGGGTTCTTCCTTGCTGAGCGGCCTATCAGGTTATGTCGATATAGGACTCGTTTTAGTGTGGATATAGATACTTTTGTACCTGTTTCCTCCAGCATCTTCACAAGGGCCTTTGCTGTTTTTCTGGGATTGATTTGCACTTTTCGCACCAAAGTACGTTCATCTCTAGGAGACAGAACGCGTCTCCTTCCTGAGTGGTATGACGGCTGCGTGGTCCCATGGTGTTTATACTTGTGTGCTATTGTTTGTACAGATGAACGTGGTACCTTCAGGCGTTTGGAAATTGCTCCCAAGGATGAACCAGACTTGTGGAGGTCTACACATTTTTTTCTGAGGTCTTGGCTGATTTCATTTGATTTTCCCATGATGTCAAGCAAAAAGGCACTGAGTTTGAAGGGAGRCCTTGACATTTTWTATTAATTGTTCAGCAGTCTAATGGCTTGGGGGTAGAAGCTGTTGAGGAGCCTTTTGGTCCTAGACTTGGTGCTCCTGTACCACTTGCCGTGCGGTAGCAGGGAAAACAGTCTATAACTTGGGTGACTGGAGTCCCTGACAATTTTATGGGCTTTCCTCTGACACCGCCTATTGTATAGGTCCTGAATGGCAGAAAGCTTGGCCCCAGTGGAGTTCTGGGCCGTTCGCACCACCCTCTGTAGCGCCTTACGGTCAGATGCCGAGCAGTTGTCATACCAGGCGGCGATGCAACCGGTTAGGATGCTCTCGATGGTGCAGCTGTAGAACCTTTTGAGGATCTGGGGACCCATGCCAAATCTTTTCAGTCTCCTGAGGGGGAAAAGGTTTTGTCGTGCCCTCTTCATGACTGTATTGTTATGTTTGGACCATGATAGTTCATTGGTGATGTGAACACCAAGGAACTTGAAACTCTCGACCCGCTCCGCTACAGCCCGGTCGATGTTAATGGGGGCCTGTTCGGCCTGCCTTTTCCTGTAGTCCACGATCAGCTCCTTTGTCTTGCTCACATTGAGGGAGAGGTTGTTGTCCTGGCACCACACTGCCAGTTCTCTGACCTCCTTCCTATAGGCCGTCTCATCATTGTCGGTGATCAGGCCTACCACTGTTGTGTCGTCAGCAAACGTAATGATGGTGTTGGAGTCGTGTTTAGCCACKCAGTCGTGGGTGAACAGGGAGTACAGGAGGGGACTAAGTACACACCCCTGAGGGGCCCCAGTGTTAAGGATCAGCGTGGCAGATGTGTTGTTGCCTGCTCTTACCACCTGGGGGTGGCCCGTCAGGAAGTACAGGATCCAGTTGCAGAGGGAGGTGTTTAGTCCCAGGGTTCTTAGCTTGGTGATGAGCTTCATGGGCACTATGGTGTTGAACGCTGAGCTGTAGTCAATGAACTACATTCTCACATATGTAGGTGTTCCTTTTGTCCAGGTGAGAAAGTGCAGTGTGGAGTGCGAATGAGATTGCGTCACCTGTGGATCTGTTGGGGCGGTATGCGAATTGGAGTGGGTCTAGGGTGTCCGGGAGGATGCTGTTGATGTGAGCCATGACCAGCCTTTCAAAGCACTTTATGGCTACCGACGTCAGTGCCACAGTGTTTAAAAAA